>NC_041348.1:31395834-31445185 GCF_004354835.1 Perca flavescens
AAAGCCCAACAAAAATGTCAAAAAAGCCCAACAAAAATGTCAAAAAAATGTCAAAAAAAGCCCAACAAAAATGTCAAAAAAGCCCAACAAAAAAAGTCAAAAAAACGTCAAAAAAGCCGAACAAAAACGTAAAAAAAGCCCAACAAAAATGTCAAAAAAATGTAAAAAAAAGCCGAAGAAAAATGTCAAAAAAGCCAAAGAAAAATGTCCAAAAAAAGCCCAACAAAAATGTCAAAAAAAAGCCCAACAAAAATGTCAAATAAGCCCAACAAAAATGTCAAAAAACCCCAACAAAAAATGTTAAAAAAATGTAAAAAAAAAAACGGAGAAAAAAAATCCCCAAAGTGACAAAAATGAGTCAATTTTGAGCCATGGTTAAGGTTATCACTGTCAGCTGTGCTTCTCCTACTATGACAAGTCAACATGTCTGCTGTGGAGAAGGAAAAGGTCCGTTGGGGGGTTGTTTTGGGGAAGTTTCTGGGGGTTTGAGGGTTAGTTTAGGTGGGCGTTTGGCCTTCAGATGGCGAGTGGCGAGTGGCGAGCAGCGTCTGCTCCCGGGCCTCAGACTGTAAGATGTGGTGCGTTCCCCAGCAGCAGAATACACTTCCTGGATCGAGGCGACCTCGGCTAACCACGGAGGGTAAATATGCACGCCAGACAACCACGAAAGATCTGTTTAAAACACAGTGGCGCGTGTTTGAATAATCGGAAACACAGACACAGGCACATCAGATCTGAGAGAGAGAAGATGAGCCATCTGTTGGAGCCTCACAGGAGAGATTAGTATCATGCACAACATTCATCAGAAAAAATGTCAAAAGAAATGCAAAAAATCCCCCAAAAAACGTCAAAAAAATTCAAAAAGATGCAGAAAAAACCCCCCAAAATTGTCAAAACCCCCCCTCCCAACACAATGTAAAAAAAGCCTGCAGAAAATCCCCCAAAAGTCAATTTTTTTTACAAAAACGCATAAAAATACCCCAAAAATGTCACAATTTTTTTTCAAAAAAAGTGCAGAAAATAAACCCAAAAAAATTCTAAAATAGCGCCAAAAAAAAACAAAAAAGCGCAAAAATCCCCCAAAAAACGTAAAAAAATGTAAAAAACAGAAAAAAAAAATGTCAAACCCCATCCCCAAACAAACAAAAAAACGCAGAACCCCCCACACACTCAAAAAAACACCACAAAATGTAAAAAAACGCAGAAAATCCCCCAAATATTTCGAAAAAAGGCTAAAAAAAAAATACAAAAGTAAAAAAAAAAAAAAAAAAATGTTGAAAAAAAAAAAAAAAAAAAGGCTAAAAAAGCACTGGAAAAAACAAAAAACAAAAATGTTTAAAACACAGTGGCGCGTGTTTGAATAATTGGAAACACAGACACAGGCAGACAGACACTGAGAGAAGATGAGCCATCTGTTGGAGCCTCACAGGAGAGATTAGTATCATGCACAACATTCATCAGCGTGGGGGGAATATTTCACCCTGACATGGACCATATGTTGAAGTTTTTAACTGGTGAGAAACCCCAAAAACGGCAGCGATGGAAGAAGTTCTCACATCTGTTATTTAGAGGAGCAATGTGTAGGATTTAGGAGGGGGGGGGGGGATCTGCAACAAATCCTCCACACCGTACGACCAAGGGCTTGGGTTATGGTGACACCGTCACTTTACACATACACACTGTCACATACACAAAAACATACACACACACTGTCTCACACACAGATACAGAGTACCACTAAGGTCTATATAAAAGAGACTTCAGATACAGTATTAGTCTATATAAAAGAGACTTCAGATACAGTATTAGGGGGACCACTAACCTTCAGATACAGTATTAGGGGACCACTAAGGTCTATATAAAAGAGACTTCAGATACAGTATTAGGGGACCACTAAGGTCTATATAAAAGAGACTTCAGATACAGTATTAGGGGACCACTAAGGTCTATATAAAAGAGACTTCAGATACAGTATTAGGGGACCACTAAGGTCTATATAAAAGAGACTTCAGATACAGTAGATACAGGGGGACCACTAAGGTCTATATAAAAGAGACTTCAGATACAGTATTAGGGGACCACTAAGGTCTATATAAAAGCATCCAACGAGCACCATGTCATGGGACCTTTAATACGCCTGAAGTGGGCACATAAGACGGGAATGACAAAAGGAACGAAAGCTTTATGAGCAGATGTGAAAGATTGGGAGTTAATTGCACATTTTTTCCCTTTTCATCTCCCTCCCTGTCTCTCTCTGTCTCTCTCAGGAATGTTGATCCGATCTCTGACTGGCGGGATCGTACATTTAGGTGGATTTGCCCTAAGGAGACAGACAGACTTTACTAGCTTTTCAAAGTTATCAATCCTGCCTTTTAACAGGGTTCAACTAGACCATTAAGCCCCAGTAACAAGCAGATAAGAATGAGGGGATTAATTAAGTTTACCACCCCTCAATCATCTAGCCCTCACCTGTCCAGGAAACAAGGGGGTCAGCTGGTCAATCCAGGTGTGATTCAAGGATCATATACCTTTAGGGGGGCTCAGCCCCTACTCAGAATGGGACAAGGATATAGTGAAAGTCTTTTTCTCCCTTTTTTTTTTTCAACCTGGACCTTATTTACCTATGTTTTTGTGTCTACGTGTATTTACTAGGACTGTCAAAATTAACGCGTACATTTTTGCGTTCATTTTTAAATATTTAACCTCGTTAAAAAAAAAAAAAAATTAACAAAATTAACAAAATTAACGTAGCTGTGTTTGTTTACTTCATGTGGAGGTTGAGCTATGACCTGACCTATGATGTACATGGTGGGTGCCACCCGTCTTTGAAATAGCCAATGGAAATATCACCTCAAAGCAAAACCCCCTACCCTAACTAAATCTACAGGGCTTCGGCTATCTAGCTACGTTACAAGACAATGGACTGAAGATACAGTATTAGGGGACCACTAAGGTCTATATAAAAGAGACTACAGATACAGTATTAGGGACCACTAAGGTCTATATAAAAGAGACTACAGATACAGTATTAGGGGACCACTAAGGTCTATATAAAAGAGACTTCAGATACAGTATTAGGGGACCACTAAGGTCTATATAAAAGAGACTTCAGATACAGTTTAGACCACTAAGGTCTATATAAAAGAGACTTCAGATACAGGGGACCACTAAGGTCTATATAAAAGAGACTTCAGATACAGTATTAGGGGACCACTAAGGTCTATATAAAAAGAGACTTCAGATACAGTATTAGGGGACCACTAAGGTCTATATAAAAGAGACTTCAGATACAGTATTAGGGGACCACTAAGGTCTATATAAAAGAGACTTCAGATACAGTATTAGGGGACCACTAAGGTCTATATAAAAGAGACTTCAGATACAGTATTAGGGGACCACTAAGGTCTATATAAAAGAGACTTCAGATACAGTATTAGGGGACCACTAAGGTCTATATAAAAGAGACTTCAGATACAGTATTAGGGGACCACTAAGGTCTATATAAAAGAGACTTCAGATACAGTATTAGGGGACCACTAAGGTCTATATAAAAGAGACTTCAGATACAGTATTAGGGGACCACTAAGGCCTATATAAAAGAGACTTCAGATACAGTATTAGGGGACCACTAAGGTCTATATAAAAATACATATTTGACTTTTGTGAACAATGACAACTACGGTACTTAGGCATCACTGCGCACTTCGGTGATAATGAATGGAATCTGCAATCATTCGCACTAACTGTAAGTAAAACAGAAGAGCAACACTAAATGCTTTAGCGTGTGCCGATTATTTTCTGAATGTCATAAAAGGATGGAAAATCAAGGAAAAGTTAACCACACTTGGCACTGACAGTGCTCGTAACATGCAATGTGTGGGGAGTGAAGGATATTCTGTTTGAAATTGCTGGTTGGGGTTCCTGGAAGATGGTTGCATGTTCTGCCAGATTAGTCTGTACTAAAGCAGGACTAAATAAGCCAAATTGTTGTTGCTGTTGTTCTGAAAGATATTAAACATCCTGAACTTAGCAGAATTTTTTTTCCTTCATAAAAGAAAGTTATGTGATTTAGCATTTAAATATCCATTATTACAAGCTTCCTTAATAAAAAAAAAAAACGATTAATTGCGATTAATCACAGCAAATTGTGCAATTAATTAGTTAATTTTTTTTAATCGATTGACAAGCCCTAGTATTTACCTTAACAAAAGTGCTCGTTTTGCCGCTGACAGACTCTGATTATTATTCGAAGTGTCTGACGACATTATGGGATGGATTTCTAAGGAGGTCGAGCTTTCTGTTAAAGAGTAAGATCCTTTTTTTTAAACTTAAATAACATATACATACAACATAACATAACATATGCGGAATCTCGTTTGCTGAACCCACCAGACTCCATGTAAATAATCAGTGATTTTAGCATCGTAAAATACACTTCATTCAAAGTGGACAGAAACAAAATAAAAGTATGAAAAGCCGTTTTGGGGTCGTCTTTCCACTTGTCCAACCATCATAACTCTAGTTTTGGTTGAAATAAACACACAGTTTACTGATTTACATGTGAAGATATGTTGGCTCTATACACGCTAAAAGTACTGTTTTTTTAAATGGAGTCTGGTGGGTTTGACGCTAGCGACTTCAGAGCTGTTTCTGGTTCAACAGAAAGGTCTCAAAGAGGTTTTTAAAGGTCTATCTCTGTAGGGATCCATCCCATAATGTTGTCAGACACTTAGAATAATAATCTGAGTCTTTCAGCGGCAACAACAGAACTTTTAGTGGACCAAATCGGCAATGAATATTTGCAAAGGTTCCCTTATTTAATTGTTTCCTTACTTTTTTCTGTTTCATGAAAATGTCTCTTTCCTCTCCCATCTATTCTCTCTCTCTCTGTCTGTCTCTCTCTTTATCTTATCATCTTTTACTACCTGTCCTCATTGCCCTCCCTTAACCACCCCCAATTTAGTTACCTAACCTCCTCTAAAATAGCCCTGTTTCCCAGGGCAATTGGAGCGTTGTTTTCAGTTTTCTCCTCTGCTCTCTAATTATCTAGCTGGCTAAATGACATGGAGACACACACACACACACACACACACACACACACACACACACACACAAGCAGACACACACACACACACACACACACACACACACACACACACAAGCAGACACACACACACACACACAAGCAGACACACACAAGCAGACACACACACACACACACACACAGGCACAGACACACACACAGCAAGACACACACTCTCTCTCACACACACACACACACACACACACACACACACACATACAGCAAGACACACATACACACTCACACACACACGCAGGCAGACTCAGACACGCAGGCAGAGACCCACACACACACACACACACACACACACACACACACTAAGACACACACACACGCACACTCACACACACACAGACAGAAAGACACACACTTCCCTGCATCAGCCGGGGGTTCAGTTCCGACTGGTGGCCCTTTGCTGCTTATTATGTTTAATGAAATATGCTGGCTCTATACACACTAAAAGTCCTGATAATTTACATGGAGTCTGGTGGAGATATGCTGGCTCTATACACGCTAAAAGACCTGATTATTTACATGGAGTCTGGTGGAGATATGCTGGCTCTATACACGCTAAAAGTCCTGATTATTTACATGGAGTCTGGTGGAGATATGCTGGCTCTATACACGCTAAAAGTCCTGATTATTTACATGGAGTCTGGTGGAGATATGCTGGCTCTATACACGCTAAAAAGACCTGATTATTTACATGGAGTCTGGTGGAGATATGCTGGCTCTATACACGCTAAAAGTCCTGATTATTTACATGGAGTCTGGTGGAGATATGCTGGCTCTATAGACGCTAAAAGTCCTGATTATTTACATGGAGTCTGGTGGAGATTTGCTGGCTCTATACACGCTAAAAGTCCTGATTATTTACATGGAGTCTGGTGGAGATTTGCTGGCTCTATACACACTAAAAGTCCTGATTATTTACATGGAGTCTGGTGGAGATATGCTGGCTCTATACACACTAAAAGTCCTGATTATTTACATGGAGTCTGGTGGAGATATGCTGGCTCTATACACGCTAAAAGTCCTGATTATTTACATGGAGTCTGGTGGAGATATGCTGGCTCTATACACGCTAAAAGTCCTGATTATTTACATGGAGTCTGGTGGAGATATGCTGGCTCTATACACGCTAAAAGTCCTGATTATTTACATGGAGTCTGGTGGAGATTTGCTGGCTCTATACACACTAAAAGTCCTGATTATTTACATGGAGTCTGGTGGAGATATGATGGCTCTATACACACTAAAAAGTCCTGATTATTTACATGGAGTCTGGTGGAGATATGCTGGCTCTATACACGCTAAAAGTCCTGATTATTTACATGGAGTCTGGTGGAGATATGCTGGCTCTATACACACTAAAAGTCCTGATTATTTACATGGAGTCTGGTGGAGATTTGCTGGCTCTATACACACTAAAAGTCCTGATTATTTACATGGAGTCTGGTGGAGATATGATGGCTCTATACACACTAAAAGTCCTGATTATTTACATGGAGTCTGGTGGAGATATGCTGGCTCTATACACACTAAAAGTCCTGATTATTTACATGGAGTCTGGTGGAGATATTCTGGCTCTATACACGCTAAAAGTTCTGATTATTCCGGTGGAAATATGCCGTGTACTTTTTCAATATTATTTATATTATGGTCACACTTCAATACCTTTTTATATTATGGTTATTTACTTTTGCTATGTTATTTAATTACATATTATTCAATAAAATTTCATGTAAATTACTTACAACATTTTTTGCACTTTGGCCACTTTAAAATACTCTTTATATAATGCCACTTTACATTCATTCAGTACTTTTTGCACATTGTGAGATGAATGAACTATTATCTAATCTAATCTATATTTACTCTTTATAATTTGTGGTTTTACTTGGAGTGTTTTTTGAATATCAAACCACGTAAACCTAATCTGGTACAACCTCTAAATACAATTATGAACCTGAAAATGAGATAAATAGTGGCGCCAACAAGTTCTGACTAAAAGCGTGAGAAGAGAATGTGCAGAAAAGACCAGACGAAATAAAAAGACCTAAAAATCGTACTGTAAAGACTCTTGGCTTGTGGCTTTACGGAAAGGTTTTGGGGGGCTTGTGGGACACATCTATATCCATCCATCATTGTCCACCTTCACACTCAAGAGTGCAGGTGTAGATTCCCAACAGCATAATCAAAATGTCTTTGGTTTCGGAAAACAAGTTAAGAGTCAACCGCAGAGCACAATGTCACTCCTCTGGTTTCAGATGTCGACAGAAGAGTAGAGATATTTCGGGAAAAGCTTCTGTGACGTATACGTGATGTGTCTCGGTCATCTCGGGACAGCCGATCCACGATCACATCTGTGTTTTTGAAACCGAAACCTGTGAAATGTTTTCACGTTGCCGAGTTGAAAATGTGTGTGTGTGTGTGTGTCTGTCTGTCTGTCTGTCTGTGCATGTGTGTTGTCTCTGTGTGTGTGTGTGTGTGTGTGTGTGTGTGTGTGTGTGTGTCTCTGTGTGTGTCTTTGTGTCTGTCTGTGTGTGTCTCTATGTGTGTCTGTGTCTGTGTGTCTGTCTGTGTGTGTCTCTGTGTGTGTCTGTGTCTCTGTGTGTGTCTTTGTGTCTGTCTGTGTCTCTATGTGTGTCTGTGTGTGTCTGTGTCTCTGTGAGTGTGTGTCTGTCTGTGTGTCTGTGTGTCTATGTGTGTGTCTGTGTGTGTCTGTGTCTGTGCATGTGTGTTGTCTCTGTGTGTGTGTGTGTGTGTGTGTGTGTGTGCACGTGTGTGTGTCTGTGTCTCTGTGTGTGTCTTTGTGTCTCTGTGTGTGTCTTTGTGTCTCCGTGTGTCTGTCTGTGTCTCTATGTGTGTCTGTGTCTGTGTGTGTCTGTGTGCGTCTCTGTGTGTCTCTATGTGTGTCTGTGTCTGTGTGTGTCTGTGTCTCTGTGAGTGTGTGTCTGTCTGTGTGTCTATGTGTGTCTATGTGTGTCTGTGTGTGTCTGTGTGTGTGTCTCTGTGTGTCTGTGTGTATGTCTGTGTCTCTGTGTGTGTCTTTGTGTCTCTGTCTGTGTGTGTCTGTGTGTGTCTGTGTGTCTCTGTGTGTCTCTGTGTGTCTCTGTGTGTGTGTGTGTGTGTGTGTGTGTGTGTGTCTGTGTGTGTCTGTGTGTCTCTGTGTGTGTCTGTGTGTCTCTGTGTGTGTCTGTGTGTCTCTGTGTGTCTCTGTGTGTCTCTGTGTGTCTCTGTGTGTGTGTGAGTGTGTCTCTGTGTGTATCTGTAAGTGTGTGTCTGTGAGCCTCCAGACTCTCCTGCAGATCTGCCTGTTATGTAAAGTCTTTGGGATTCTCCATGGATACTACACAACGGAGCAGCAACTGTCAGTCAGATAGAGGATTTTGGTTTAGTATTTACTATTGTCACGGGATGATGAATGAGGGACTTTCTGAGACGTATTGTTGCCAAAACCATCCAATGTAATTATTATAATAACTGGGCTGCCTGACAAGGTGAGGGAGAGGCCTCTTCTGTCATCAATTCATCCATTCTCTTACACTTACACTTTAAATAGCTGATCATATTATTATTATTATTATTATAATATTAACCCGAGTCAGGTCTGCGTGTGTTTTTGTATGTGTGTGTGTGTCTGCGTCAAAAGAAGGCCATTCAAGTCCAGCTACATGTTCAATCTGTTCAATGCCGATTGGTCCGGTGGTGGCGAGGACCCTAAACTATACACAACATGGCCAATGGTACAACATTTGGTACGAAACATCCAAAAAGAATACGAGTTGTGCACGAAGGAATCTCCAGAATGCAGCAACTTCAGGTACGGCAAAGCTAAAAACTGGTGTTAACCAGACTACCATTACCAGCTTTGCCCTACACCAAACAAACAGTGGGCCTCAGATCACCCACAAGCCAAAGCCATTCATGCAGCAACTGGGAAAATGATAGATAGGATTCAGTATTCGGATTTGACAAAATCCTAACCAGTGGATTCGGTATTCGGCCAAACTCTGGATTTGGTGCATCCCTACTTTGACCTTCACTTTGTCTCTGTGAGACTGTGACAATAAAGAAAGATTCAACCTTTTGTGAACATTTAAAGATATTCCCTTTTAATGTTGTGATGCTGAGGAGAGCCTCCAGATAAGATCATCCCTCACAGACCATAATACAACATCACCATGGTGCAGGAAAGAGTTTACAAAACAATAATCATACAAATGAAGCTCAGCGCAAATTCTTTCAGGAAGACTTCTAAATCACTGCAATCAACACTATCTCTCCCTAAGTCTTTTTCAGCTGTTAGGAGGTGTTTACTCTTCAGTAACCAATCAGAATTGGCCACAAATTAATGATCCAATCACAGCATGACATCCTGCTTTAAATGTCTCTCTCCTTGCTATCAGCTGGCTTCTCAGGCAAATTGACTTTAGACCAGGTTTTGTTCAATGCCTTCTGGATTCCCCAGAATGCACTTTAGACCAGGTTTTGTTGCCAATGGAATGCACCTGAACACACCTCCCTGTAAGACCAGCACACCCAGAATGCACCTGAACACACCTCCCTGTAAGACCAGCACTCCCAGAATGCACCTGAACACACCTCCCTGTAAGACCAGCAGAATGCACCTGAACACACCTCCCTGTAAGACCAGCATGCCCAGAATGCACCTGAACACACCTCCCTGAAAGACCAGCATGCCCAGAATGCACCTGAACACACCTCCCTGTAAGACCAGCACACCCAGAATGCACCTGAACACACCTCCCTGTAAGACCAGCACACCCAGAATGCACCTGAACACACCTCCCTGTAAGACCAGCAGAGAATGCACCTGAACACACCTCCCTGTAAGACCAGCATGCCCAGAATGCACCTGAACACACCTCCCTGTAAGACCAGCATGCCCAGAATGCACCTGAACACACCTCCCTGTAAGACCAGCATGCCCAGAATGCACCTGAACACACCTCCCTGAAAGACCAGCATGCCCAGAATGCACCTGAACACACCTCCCTGTAAGACCAGCACACCCAGAATGCACCTGAACACACCTCCCTGTAAGACCAGCACACCCAGAATGCACCTGAACACACCTCCCTGTAAGACCAGCATGCCCAGAATGCACCTGAACACACCTCCCTGAAAGACCAGCACACCCAGAATGCACCTGAACACACCTCCCTGAAACACCAGCATGCCCAGAATGCACCTGAACACACCTCCCTGTAAGACCAGCATGCCCAGAATGCACCTGAACACACCTCCCTGAAAGACCAGCATGCCCAGAATGCACCTGAACACACCTCCTTGTAAGACCAGCACACCCAGAATGCACCTGAACACACCTCCTTTAAGACCGCCATGCCCAGAATGCACCTGAACACACCTCCCTGTAAGACCAGCAGAATGCACCTGAACACACCTCCCTGTAAGACCAGCACACCCAGAATGCACCTGAACACACCTCCCTGTAAGACCAGCACGCCCAGAATGCACCTGAACACACCTCCCTGTAAGACCAGCACACCCAGAATGCACCTGAACACACCTCCCTGTAAGACCAGCACGCCCAGAATGCACCTGAACACACCTCCCTGTAAGACCAGCATGCCCAGAATGCACCTGAACACACCTCCCTGTAAGACCAGCATGCCCAGAATGCACCTGAACACACCTCCCTGTAAGACCAGCACCCCCCAGAATGCACCTGAACACACCTCCTGTAAGACCCGCACACCCAGAATGCACCTGAACACACCTCCCTGTAAGACCAGCACACCCAGAATGCACCTGAACACACCTCCCTGTAAGACCAGCACACCCAGAATGCACCTGAACACACCTCCCTGTAAGACCAGCAGAATGCACCTGAACACACCTCCCTGTAAGACCAGCATGCCCAGAATGCACCTGAACACACCTCCCTGAAAGACCAGCATGCCCAGAATGCACCTGAACACACCTCCCTGTAAGACCGGCATGCCCAGAATGCACCTGAACACACCTCCCTGTAAGACCAGCAGAATGCACCTGAACACACCTCCCTCTAAGACCAGCACGCCGAGAATGCACCTGAACACACCTCCCTGTAAGACCAGCACACCCAGAATGCACCTGAACACACCTCCCTGTAAGACCAGCATGCCCAGAATGCACCTGAACACACCTCCCTGAAAGACCAGCACACCCAGAATGCACCTGAACACACCTCCCTGAAACACCAGCACACCCAGAATGCACCTGAACACACCTCCCTGTAAGACCAGCATGCCCAGAATGCACCTGAACACACCTCCCTGAAAGACCAGCATGCCCAGAATGCACCTGAACACACCTCCTTGTAAGACCAGCACACCCAGAATGCACATGAACACACCTCCTTTTAAGACCGGCATGCCCAGAATGCACCTGAACACACCTCCCTGTAAGACCAGCAGAATGCACCTGAACACACCTCCCTGTAAGACCAGCACACCCAGAATGCACCTGAACACACCTCCCTGTAAGACCAGCACGCCCAGAATGCACCTGAACACACCTCCCTGTAAGACCAGCACACCCAGAATGCACCTGAACACACCTCCCTGTAAGACCAGCACGCCCAGAATGCACCTGAACACACCTCCCTGTAAGACCAGCACGCCCAGAATGCACCTGAACACACCTCCCTGTAAGACCAGCATGCCCAGAATGCACCTGAACACACCTCCCTGTAAGACCAGCACGCCCCAGAATGCACCTGAACACACCTCCCTGTAAGACCAGCACGCCCCAGAATGCACCTGAACACACCTCCCTGTAAGACCAGTACAATTAACAAAAGATTATTTTCTGGGTATTTAAGGCCCCTATTTGATAGGACAGCTGAAGACATGAAAGGGGAGAGAGAGGGGTACAAAGGGCTGCAGGTCGGAGCGGCGGCTGCGCCAAGGAGTAACCCTCCATACGTGGGCGCCTGCTCCACCAGGTGAGCTACCCGGGCGCCCGTCAGAGCTACTACGGCAACCTTAATGTAAGTTGTAATTGCTGCTTCAACTAACGATTTTTTTGCGGGCGTTTTTTAGGGGAGTGAAGTGAAGAACTGCGAGCTTCCCCGACGTGATGTTTTCTCTGTAAAACTTATAAAAATGATTAAACGTTTTATTGGTTTATTAAAAAAAAAAAAAAAAAAAAAAAAGGAAGTCAACATGTGTGACATCAGACACTGTCAAGTTGTGTATGGTTCACACTTCAGCTCTTTGCCCAAACTTGAAAAAGGCCTCTTTAAGGACTGAAGGACGAAAGGGACAACTCAATTTTCTTTTGACTTCTTTTATTTAATTCCAGTTAGTTAGCTAGCAGGTTAGCAGTAGGTTGATAACCTTTAAAAAGGCAAAATCACAAAAAGAAATATACGTTACTACATTACATTATTACTAGAGATGTTCCGATAACGATACCAGTATCGGTATCGGCTCCGATACTGCCTAAAACGCTGGTATCCGTATCGGGAAGTACTGGAGTTTATGCACCGATCCGATACCACGTAATAAAGCCCTAAAGAAAATCTACGTTAAAGTAGTTTATTTATGTTCTTTTTCCGTTATAACTGATTGTCAAACTGGAAAATAAAAGAAAGTTCTGTGTTTGTTCATGTTTCACAAAGAGTTTAACCTGAACCAGACCGACAACAAAGATAGAAATCATATCACATCTATACAGAGATAGTAGTATACAGCTGTTATACATCATATCACATCTATACAGAGATAGTAGTATACAGCTGTTATACATCATATCATCATACAGAGATAGTAGTATACAGCTGTTATACATCATATCACATCTATACAGAGATAGTAGTATACAGCTGTTATACATCATATCACATCTATACAGAGATAGTAGTATACAGCTGTTATATATCATATCACATCTATACAGAGATAGTAGTATACAGCTGTTATACATCATATCACATCTATACAGAGATAGTAGTATACAGCTGTTATACATCATATCATACATCCATACTATACAGATATAGTAGTATACAGCTGTTATACATCATATCACATCCATACAGAGATAGTAGTATACAGCTGTTATACATCATATCACATCTATACAGAGATAGTAGTATACAGCTGTTATACATCATATCACATCTATACAGAGATAGTAGTATACAGCTGTTAAAACATAATAAAATATATGACACACTGGTATCGGATCGGTACTCGGTATCGGCCGATACGCAAGTTCAGAAATCGGAATTGGTATCGGGAAGCAAAAAATTGTATCGGACCATCTCTAATTATTACAGGTCAATTCAAATTGAATTTACAATCTCAATGTAGTCATATTATGAATGGCATTTAGAATTAACTAAGTCTGTGGAGAAGCTTCTCCCAGCAAAAACAAAACACAAATAGCCTCAAGTTTCAAACAATATGGTATTAGTATAATAACTGAAACTATGCATTTCAAATACAATACAACATGAATATAAACAATTGTCAAGTAGCTTGCCATCAATCATTGTTCCCCAAAATATAATTATCAAAGTAGACAATTGGTCTCAATTCCAAACACAAATAAACACTTAACTGGCAACAATTTTATACAACAATGTCCATTTTCCTACCATGAAGGAATCCCAATGAAGCTTTATTCTTCACCAAACATTTCACCACCTGCTATCACAATGGTGCACCAGTATAAATGTTCCCCAGGGAACACAAGCTAGTGATGGGTTCCACAATGCATGCACTTTATTGCCCCTGCTGGTGTTTTGTCTTGGAAAGAAGTTGAAAAGGTGAATGCCTTGAATATGAATACCTGTCTTTTGACGCAACAGACACAAATGTATCCAAATAAGTCCAATAAGTGCTTTAGGGGATTTGTATTACCCTTCATTTGGTGGTGTATATTTAGCAGACTTTGGATCTGTTTTGATCCAGTGACTGACAGAATAATCGAGCTACGTCACTTGGAGCTGCCAAAGAAGCCTCATCTCGTCCATTCTCGCAGCCCCCTGGAGGTCTGGTTTCTGAGGCCTCTACATCTTCCACCGCTCTGGGCAGAGAAAAGCGAACCGTGGGCCAGGCGTGCTCGACAGCCAGCGAGATTGAATTCTTCTCAACACGATCTCGCTTCGGTTGCTGAACGCTGTTGGCTCTGCGTGGACAATGCTCAACGTCTGGTTAAAGCCAACAAGCTGAGGAGTCCAAAGATTCAGAAACCTGAACCCTTAAAAAAAGCTTCACGATGGCTCTCTCTCTCTCTCTCTGTTTCCCTGTCAGGCTGATCAGAGCAGAGATTAAAGTAAATGAAAGTATTGAAGTGATTATGTTTTTATTGCCCTTATTCTGAAAAAGACGATGTTCTGACTGAGCTGTTTCCATGGCTAATGAAAGTTAATATTCACGTTTACATGCAGCTGTGCAAAAATATGATTTTTATCAGCGAGTTCCAGCAGTGGAGGAGTTTTTGGAGCGTGTGAACACAGCATCTCTCTTTCATTCCTCCAACCAGCTTCTAGAAAAAGTTGCTGAAAAAAGTGACCAAAATAAATTGGAAAGACCGACCAAAACAAATCGGAAAAGCTAACCAAAACAAATCGGAAAAAGTGCTGAACGCTGTTGGCTCTGCGTGGACAATGCTCAACGTCTGGTTATAGCCAACAAGCTGAGGAGTCCAAAGATTCAGAAACCTGAAGCGCTAAAAAAGCTTCACGATGGCTCTCTTTCTCTCTCCGTTTCCCTGTCTGACTGATCAGAGCAAACGGAGGCTGAGACACATCCAGAAAATAAATAAAAGTAGAGCGCAAACATGTCAACATGTCAGGTTTGCTCAAAAGCTGAGAAGAAAGACAAAGGATGAACAAAGACCACACATTTAGCTGTGGAAACAAACAGGAAACAATAAGGAAACATTAATATATATATATATATATATATATATATATATATATATATATTCACTCACCTTAAAGATTATTAGGAACACCTGTAAAGTTTCTCGTTAATGCAATTATCTAATCAACCAATCACTTGGCAGCTGCTTCAATGCTTTTAGGGGTGTGGTCCAGGTCTGGACAATCTCATGAACTCCAAACTGAATGTCAGAATGGGAAAGAAAGTTGATCTAAACAACTTTGAGCGTGGCGTGGTTGTTGGTGCCAGATGGGCTGGTTTGAGTATTTCACAATCTGCTCAGTTACTGGGATTTTCACGCACAACCATTTCTAGGGTTTATAAAGTCTGAAAAAGGAAAAACATCCAGTATGCTGCAGTCCTGGGGGGCCAAAATGCCTTGTTGATGCTAGAGGTCAGAGGAGAATGGGCCGACTGATTCCAGCTGATAGAAGATCAACTTTGACTCAAATAACCACTCGTTACAACAGAGGTCTGCAGCAAAGCATTTGTAAAGCCACAACACGCACAACCTTGAGGCAGATGGGCTACACCAACAGAAGACCCCACCGGCTACCACTCATCTCCACTAAAAATAAGAACATGAGGCGACATTTTGCACAAGCTGGAAAAACTTTGCCTGTTCTGATGATTTCTGTTGAGACATTCAGATGGTAGAGTCAGAATTTGGCATAAAGAGTCAGAACATGGATCGGTCATGCCTTGTTACCACTGGGCAGGCTGCTGGTGCTGTAGGGGTGTAGGGGGTGTTTTCTTGGCACACTTTGGGCCCCTTAGTACCAATTGGGCATCGTTTAAAGGGGTGATAGAATGCAAAACTGATTTCACCCTGTCATAGTTGAATAACGACAGTTCGGTGGGTAAATAGGACATACATAGAAGCTCAAAGTCCCAATGAAAATCTCATATTTTGAAACTGCCGCTGAAAACGCGCAAATCTCAACAAAGCTGGAAGTTGACGTCAACCTCCCTACAGGGAGGCTACACAACTGACCTGAGATCAGGTAGTACATTTACATAGGCTACACAACTGACCTGAGATCAGGTAGAACATTTACATAGGCTACACAACTGACCTGAGATCAGGTAGAACATTTACATAGGCTACACAACTGACCTGAGATCAGGTAGAACATTTACATAGGCTACACAACTGACCTGAGATCAGGTAGAACATTTACATAGGCTACACAACTGACCTGAGATCAGGTAGTACATTTACATACTACACAACTGACCTGAGATCAGGTAGTACATTTACATAGGCTACACAACTGACCTGAGATCAGGTAGAACATTTACATAGGCTACACAACTGACCTGAGATCAGGTAGAACATTTACATAGGCTACACAACTGACCTGAGATCAGGTAGTACATTTACATAGGCTACACAACTGAACTGAGATCAGGTAGTACATTTACACAGGCTACACAACTGACCTGAGATCAGGTAGTACATTTACATAGGCTACACAACTGACCTGAGATCAGGTAGTACATTTACATAGGCTACACAACTGACCTGAGATCAGGTAGTACATTTACATAGGCTACACAACTGAACTGAGATCAGGTAGTACATTTACACAGGCTACACAACTGACCTGAGATCAGGTAGAACATTTACATAGGCTACACAACTGACCTGAGATCAGGTAGAACATTTACATAGGCTACACAACTGACCTGAGATCAGGTAGTCTTCTGAATCTAGCTAGGTCGTGCAGATCTCTGCTATTCCATTACAAAATTCACTTCTGAAACTTTTTTATGCGAGAAATCAACTATGTAAAGCTCAAATATGGGCCACTTTAAGAAAATGGATGGCTAATTGGACCCCGGCCTGCTCTGAGGTACTTGGAGCTCCGTCACGACAGGCAGCCCACAGCACTCCATACCCGCGCAAAGTCACCGTCTCTTGGGGAAATAGACAACTAAATGCCCCTGCCCTGACAGAGCTCCAGGGCCTGCAGCTCCCCTCTTCCTGCTAGCTAAATGCCCGGTGTGTGTGTGTGTGAGAGAGCTTGTTACGCCAGCAATCTACAGGTTCCAGTTAATCTTTTAATGTGTGTAATTATAATGTGTTGAGTTATTTAAACAAACAATTGGGGAAATACACACCTCTTGTCCGCGAGTCTCATTGATAGAGCCTGCTGCTGGATGGAGCTATAGCTAGAGGAGGTTAGCTATAGCTAGAGGAGGCTAGCTATAGCTAGAGGAGGCTAGCTATAGCTAGAAGAGGCTAGCTATAGCTAGAGGAGGCTAGCTATAGCTAGCCTCTTCTTAGAATTCCTCTGGAATTCACAAATATCATTAACTTGAACATCATTAACTTGAAATTGGACACCGTTGTTAGCTTTATAAGACATTTAGATAGATGTGGTATAACTGTCGTGGCGAAATTCAAACTGTAAATATACTCGGAATTTCGCCGAAAATGAAGCTAACTATCCGTGATTTGTAGCTACACACAGCTAGGATTGAAGGGACAGTCGCAGCTAACGAAACCCTTACAGCTCACAAATATTCATTAACTTGAAATCGGACACCGTTGTTAGCTTTATAAGACATTTAGGTATATGTTGTATAGCTAAGTGGCGTGGCTATACAGTTGCTGGTGTAACAAACTCGCTGACCTCGCTCTCACTCTCACACAACGGGCCATTTAGCTAGCAGGAAGAGGGGAGTTACAGGCCCTGGAGCTCTGTCAGGGCTACCAGCCTATCGGAGCTCACAGCAGGCCGGGGTCTGTGAAGCAAGGCAGGCCGGGCGGCGAGGCAGCAGCACCACCGCTGAAGTCCGACACTTACCATACGTCTTACCATATTTGCAATTGGCCATCAATTTTCGTAAAAAACGGCCGATATTTGAGCTTTATATAGTTGATTTCTCACATAAAAAAGTCTCAGAAGTGAATTTGGTAATGAAACATTGCAGTGTCCGGAATAGGAGATTCTGTCGCTTCTCTAATGTGTGTGCATTGGGGATTCGGTCAACCAATCAGCGCGCAGCTCATCTAAATATTCACAAGCATACCATATTTGGAAGAAAAGCTCTTGTTACAAATAGGGCCAAAACACAGGGATGCATAAGGGCCAATAAAATGTCAACCAGGTCATTTTCAGCCCAACCAATGTTACATACCCCATGAGGAGACCATAAGGAACAGTGTGAAATACTCTATATAATCATGCTATCACCCCTTTAAATGCCACAGCCTACCTGAGCATTGTTTCTGACCATGTCCATCCCTTTATGACCACCATGTACCCATCCTCTGATGGCTACTTCCAGCAGGATAATGCACCATGTCACAAAGCTCCAATCATTTCAAATTGTTTTTTTGAACATGACAATGAGTTCACTGTACTAAAATGGCCCCCACAGTCACCAGATCTCACCCCAATAGAACATCGTTGGGATGTGGTGGAACGGGAGCTTCGTGTCCTGAATGTGCATCCCATAAATCTCCATCAACTGCAAGATAGTAATAGATAATAATCTTTAAGGTGAGTGTATATATATATAATTTTAATAATAATTTTTTTTTACAAACAATAAATGAATTGTCTTGCACTTTCTGAAAAAAATTTAATAAATTATTGTCGACTAAGGGGCCTATAGCTCACCTGGTACTTCTGCTACTTGGGCGGAGTGATTTCTGAGAATATAGTTCCCAGTTTGTTTACTGGTTAGAACAGTGATTTTCAACCACTGTGCACACTAGTGTGCCGTCAGAGATCGTCCTGTGTGCCGTGGGAAATGATCCAATTTTACTTAATTGGTCCAACAAATTTTTTTATTGAGTTACTGCAAATAATTAATAATAATCTGTGCCTCAATATGATGACTGGCAGAGAAATTAAATACTATTCTATGTCAGTAGGTGGCAGTATAGCGCAATAATGACCTTGTTGATTTAAGACAATATTATATATATATATATATATATATATATATATATATATATATATATATATATATATATATATATACTGAATTTTACATCCAGTCGCACATGTGCAACCAGTAAATTTGCCCCCTTTTTTTACACGTTAAACGTTGACATTTTGGTACCTGAGAGTGCGTAAGGGCAAGCTTACCTGTCCTTTCTGAAACAGAGACAGAGAGCAGAGCTCTGACACAAACACACACACACTCGCACACACGCAGAGCTGCAGACGATGCAAACTACGTCGGCTCTGCAGTTTTGTGGAAGTCACAGTGAGTCACGGAAATGCCGATAAAGTGGTTTCAAGTGTGGTTACAGTTTCTCATAACTTCAAGCAGACAGCGTTTGCTTTGATATGATATTAATGGCGAGCTGAAAGCGTTCGCGGTGCTGTTGACGTTACACTTCCTCGGAGCCGAGCAGGCACAGCAGTGGTTTCTATGCCCTGGCGACTGGCTGATAGACTGAGGTTGTAAGGCAAGGCAACTTTATTTCTACAGCACCTTTTGGTTGTGCCCCTAAAATTTTCAGTTGGGGGCCACTATGCTCCTGATGAAAAAAGTTATTCTGGAGCCCTGCTGCCACCTTTCGCGCGCATCCCGCAGTGCCAGGATGTAAGCAGCAGGGCCGAGATCATCGACGTAAGCCTGCAAAAGCGATGGATACATTTTAAAAAAGGAAAAATGCAGATTCTGATTATTAGGCTACGATGTGTCATTTTTGGTTGGTGGTGTGCCGCGGGATTTTTTTTATGTAAAAACTGTGCCGTGGCTCAAAAAAGGTTGAAAACCACTGGGTTAGAAGACTGCTGTGTCTCATGTTACATTGTTTTTTTTTACACGCTGTGACTCTACAAATCACAACATGTAAATAGGAACATGTTGGTGTTATTTTGTCACTTATTGGGAGCAGTAGGATTACTGGAACCAGTCACCTTCATGTTCTGTGCTGGCCTGATGCCGCTGGAGCCGTCAGACAGCATTACAGCACACACAGAGATGAGAAGGGTATGTATGGACTTATCTAACTCTGGGGGTTACGGTGAATAAGCTAAAGTCCCAATACGTCGGCGTGTTCCTTTTAAAATAGCCACATTTTATACGATTGAGTCCAATCTCCAAAGACTACGACTTACAAATAAATCTTGCATATCTGCAACGAAGTCTCTCCTGATTGAAATGCATTTTTGCTTTGGTTTACATTGAGATTTTCTTTAAAGAAAGTTTCTTTGGAAATCCACAAACTCATTACAACTGACAAAATTTAAAAAAACCAAAGTCTTAGACCTTCCCCACCAAATAATAAAGTTCTTTCCAAGAAACTTTCAAAAGGTTATTTGGAAAATATCAGGAAGTTCTGGAAGTATCCATAAAACAAAGTGTTACTCACTAAAACAGTTCTCCTTCATGTTGGAATAATATTCCAGATACAAAACTGAAGCTAAATCCAAAGTTTTTTAATGTGGAAGTGCATCGAAAGGGCAAACAATTCTCACAAAAGATTGTTTTCATGAAGTTAAACGGAACCCTAAAATGGCCCCAACAGTACATCAAGTCAACAAAACAAATGCAACTGAACAGAACTTCATACTGAAGTAATCAAAAAGACAACTGCCAAACTGCAGCCCTAATGGGACAGTCACATTTCCTAAACCTCTACGCTGATGACAGAATGTTCTACATGGGCCAAAAAGTCATTAACAACAACAAGGGCACCTGACCAAGCGTCCGTATTTTACGAGATGGGAGTGAGAACATGTTGGATTCCCACTGCTGTAGCACTTCACCGTTCCAGTAATAAATTAAATAAACTTTGTTTGACTCGTGCTGCAAAGATATAAGTAGTGATAGACCGATTTTATTGGCCGGCCGATATATCGGACCAATATTTGCGTTCGCCGATAGTTTCTTTCCCGGCATTATTTACAGACAGGAGTCCACAGGTAGCTCTGTGTTGCTGGAGACGCTGGAGTTCACCTGCAGACCATGCACTGCCCCTCCCCCACTAGCACCATGGCAGTCTTCAATTACAAATCAAGCACTTTATTTCAATGGCTACTTTTCAGGTTTATTGTTTTCTTAAATTATTTAAATGTGTTGACCAAGGACATTTTGTGATGACCTGATTATATCGGTCTTATAATGTCAGCAAGCAATGCATCACCAAGGCTGTTGATGAAAGCCTGTTACCATTGCACAGTTAACCAGGGACTACAGGTGGAAATTAACAATTGTTGCTATAACCTGGCCCAAGACATATTCTCTTGTTTAACAAGTTTAATGTTTATTTGTGCATTGTCCCTGTTTCAAATAAATCAATTCCCATTCCATATGCAGTGCACCCATCCATATGATGCACACTGCACAGTTAACCATATGCAGTGCACCCATCCATATGAGGCACACTGCACATTTAACCATATGCAGTGCACCCATCCATATGATGCACACTGCACAGTTAACCATATGCAGTGCACCCATCCATATGATGCACACTGCACAGTTAACCATATGCAGTGCACCCATCCATATGATGCACACTGCACAGTTAACCATATGCAGAGCACCCATCCATATGATGCACACTGCACAGTTAACCATATGCAGAGCACCCATCCATATGAGGCACACTGCACACATAATTTGATGATATAAATGTAAGATGATTGCAGAAGTGACACTGATCTGTGTTTTTGTGTATTATTTTTAAAGAACTGGCAGAGCAGATTCTAAAAGCAAATCCAGTGTGGCAGAGTTTACATTTTTAGGATGTATATTGAAGGAGCAAAAGCAGTATCGGCTCCAAACATCGGCTCAAGAAAATCGGCAACCCGTATCAGTCATCGGCTAAGGCTGATAAAAAATCGGTATCGGCACTAAAAAATCCATATCGGTCCATCCCTACATAAAAGAGAGATGAGAAAGAAAAACTTGGTCTTTCCACAATGTTCTGATTCCTTCTCTTGACAATCCACAGTCCTCGCTGTCAGCACAGTCCAATGGGAACCATTTTCTGTGTATTATTCCAGTAATCAGGACATTGTTTGTTAATGCCGCTGATTCTTCCAAAAATGCCATTTCTTTTTATAATTTAGGCACCACAAGAGAAATTCTACTCCCCTCCATTGTGCTTATGTGGTAAGTGGCAAGTTTTCTCAGAAGAATTCAGAGTATGCGCAAGATGAGAAGCCACATGGGATAATGTTTTTTTTTTTTTAGTTGTAATTTGGATGAACTGAGCGTTACCGTGATGATATCCAACCTCGCAGCTGCACGGTGAGTGGATTTCTTCACGCTACGACTTCTTTTTCCCGCCATAAAAACAAAGCAATCATCATATCCTGAATAAAATGAATCCTATTTGAACACAAACGAGATTCCCAACTCTGAACCGTAAATGCTGTGGTCATAAAAGATATTGTGTATGTGACTGATTGAACGGGAGCCCGAGCTCGGTATAGCCAACTGGCTTCAGCTTGTTTCTTATTATGAGTTTTTTTACCCAAACCACCAATAAAGAAACCAGCCCCAAACATGTATGTCTTCCTGCCTCTACGTATTAATGCTCATGGGTAGCTTAAATGGGCTCCATTCAGACCTTAACGTTAAGTCTTTTACTGTTATATTCACCTGGCTATACCCAATGTTTAGATCTGTTGTGGTATTTATGCAAATTAGCACATACGGAATTAGATTATGCACCGTTTGCCCATGTTAACAAACAATTTAACATAGCATAGACCATAACATAGACCACTAAGGTCTATATTAAAGAGACTTCAGATACAGTATTAGGGGACCACTAAGGTCTATATAAAAGAGACTTCAGATACAGTATTAGGGGACCACTAAGGTCTATATAAAAGAGACTTCAGATACAGTATTAGGGGACCACTAAGGTCTATATAAAAGAGACTTCAGATACAGTATTAGGGGACCACTAAAGTCTATATAAAAGAGACTTCAGATACAGTATTAGGGGACCACTAAGGTCTATATAAAAGAGACTTCAGATACAGTATTAGGGGACCACTAAAGTCTATATAAAAGAGACTTCAGATACAGTATTAGGGGACCACTAAGGTCTATATAAAAGAGACTTCAGATACAGCATTAGGGGACCACTAAGGTCTATATAAAAGAGACTTCAGATACAGTATTAGAGGACCACTAAGGTCTATATAAAAGAGACTTCAGATACAGTATTAGGGACCACTAAGGTCTATATAAAAGAGACTTCAGATACAGTATTAGGGACCACTAAGGTCTATATAAAAGTATCCAAAGAGCACCATGTCATGGGACCTTTAAGTTTGGAACCAAGCTAACCAGCTCTTAGAAAGAAAGAAAATTGACCTTTTTCAGTTTTTGTTCAGTTTTTGGGTTTTTTTTGTTGGTTTTTCCCTTTTGACACATTTTTTGAGTCCTTGTTGCGTTTCTTAAGAAAAAAAAAAAGACAATTTTTTTTGACATTTGGGGTTTTATTTAAGTTGTTCTCTTAAGTTGCTTCTTTCAGAGTTTTTGTCGGCTTTTTCATGGGTTTTTTTCCGACAATTTTTCATTTTTCAATTTTTTCATTTTTCCATGCAGACATGTCCCGGGACCCCCCCTTGATGTTGAACCCAAAAGTTACACATTAAGCTACAGTGAAAACAATCAGAAGTTGCGAGAGACCCAAACAACAATAATTGGCAGATTGATTGACAGTAAAAATAGTCGTTAGTTGCAGCCCTAAAAAATCTGTACTTTGGTCTGAGAGTAGCAGTAGGTTTCCACACAGCGAAATTTCGCTTTGCTCTCGTTGAGGTTGAATGGAGACGAAATTCGCCCTGATTGAGCGAGATGAGAGCGAATCGCCGAGGGGAGCGAAATAAAGTTGACGAAAGTTTAACTTTATTCAAATGAGGACCAATCGAGACCCAATCAGGTCCGTGTGTTTGTGTTTGGAGGCGGGAGTTGACTGACCAAGATGCCGGAGGTTACATTTTGATGTGATTAAAATGTTTCTACACGAACATCGGTACTTCTATCAATACGAATTGTGTTTTATATGACACACGAACTTAGTTACAGGCACGTACACCACTAAATAGACCACTGTATATGTTAGTTTAAACACTTGAACTTTTCAGCTAGCCGACAGGCTAATCGCTGGCATGTTCGGACATTGGATTTCAATGTAGCCTAGCCAGGCAGCTAGCTAGCTAGGCTACTTGTGCATTTGTTTGATTACATGTTTTGTTGGCGAACATTGACGCTTGTAGCAACACTGATTGTTGTTTATATGTCACACAAACTTAAACTGGGCAAACACACACCACCAAATAGACCACTGGAGATAGTTTAAACTCTCAAAATGATTCAGCTAGCCGACAGGTCACCCGCTAGCATGTTCGGACATTGCATTTCTTTGTAAGTGTAGCGAGGCAGCTAGGCTACATAGCCAGGTTACCAGAGCATTTGTGAGCTAACATTTTAGCGATGGTTTGCTGCTGTGCATTTTTACCGCCCTCTGTCTTCTGACAGCCCGGGACATTTAAAAACATGTTGCGGTATTTCGCTGTGTGGAACCCTACCGTAAAGACACACCGCACGCTGAAGCACCACAAAGCGCTGATAAACGCAGCTATTTGCATTTCGGCGCCCACGTTATTCGATCTGTCCGGGCGCTGCAGCGAGCCGCGAGCAAAATGTGTCGAGCCAGGCAGGTAATAGCATACAGGAACACCACAGTACAGCTGTATACTTTACAAAATAAAACCAAATTTCAAAATAAAACACCCTGGTTTATGGTGATTTCTGTCTGTCTTGAGTTCTCACAGCGAGAAATGTGATCAGGCACATAGAGAGAGGGATACACACACACACACACACACACACACACACACACACACACACACACACACACACACACACAGACACACACACACACACACACACACACACACACACACACACACACTGGGAGAGAGAGAGACACACACACACACTGACACACAGACACACACACACACACACTGACAGACACAAAGACACACTGACACACACACACACACACACTGGGAGAGAGAGACATACACACACACACACACACACTGACACAGAAACACACTGACATACACGCACAAACACACTGACACAGACACACACACACACACACACACACACACAGTGACACAAACAGACAGACAGACAGACAGACACACACACAGAAACAGTCACACAATCTACGCTTCGCAGCTATTCGCGGTGCTTCATCGTGCGGTGTTTGACGCCATGATTAGTTTCCTCCCGAGGTGAAAAGGGTGAGGGGGGATTTGGAGAATATTTTGGGGGTAGGGTGTGTGTGTGTGTGTGTGTGTGTGTGTGTGTGTGTGTGTGTGTGTGTGTGCTAGGACCCCGCAAAGGCATGAACAAAAGCAACCATCTGGACACATTAAAACACTATAAAATAAGGCACATAGAATGGATAGATCATCAATATTTACACGGGATATGGCTCCACACACATGCACAAATGGACAGTTCAAACAAACATCACAGTATTTAAAAAAAAACAAAAAACACCAAAACATAATTTTTTTTTTTTAAGTCTTATCGTCATTCCTCCCCTCTCTGCTTTCTCCTCTTGCTCCTTTCATTTCCTCTTAGTTACACAGTCTGGTAGCCAGGTCAGCCGATTCTGTCATTTGATAGGATACAGTAGAATCGCCCTAATAAGCTCTCAGACACCCCTAATTATGTGGGGATTTAAAACAATAATGTGCGACTTTGTCTGTGATTATATTATATATTATATACACTTGGGGTTTCTGGGGGGGGTTGGGGGTTTAGCAAGTAATTCACAGGCTGCCTTTGAGCAGAGTTTCCATGAAAAGGCAGAATTTTCAGGCACTTTCACACAAAGCAAAGACAGTGCATTGAGATATTCTGGCTCTGGTTGAAATCCTGTAGCTGTATATGCTGCGTGGCTACTGAGGAAAAACACAAACCAACCAGCTCTTTATGAATTTTGATCAATAGATATATTGACAAAATTGTGAGGTGTGTTTTTGCTAACCAGTCCAATTCAAATTACAGTTAAAGCATTTTCAAAATTAGGTCTTGTGTTCCCACATTTCCCTTCAATTTAAGCCCCATCCTCCCACAACATTTTTTAGGTTTATAGGTTAGGGGGATAAAATCTAATATAAATTTATGAAAAAGGAAATGTGGTAACATAGGGCCTAATTTTAAGTGAAAAAAGAGATGTGGGACCATAGGGCTGTGGGAACATGGGGCTGTGGGATCATAGGTCTGTGGGACCATAGGGCTGTGGGAACAGAGGACTATGGGACCATAGGGCTGTGGGAACATGGGGCTGTGGGAACATAGGGCTGTGGAAACATAGGGCTGTGGGAACATAGGGATATGGAAACATAGGCATGCTCCCACTTCCAGGACACAAAAGGTTCTTGATTGTTGGCTGACAGTTTCTGAACAAAAGCAAAGCCTTAAATAACATGGTGGGCAGTTCCTGAACAGCGAGGCAGGCTCCAGTGTTAAACAGAAGTCTCCTTCGTCACCGATCTGCCGATGAAATGGCCGATGTCCGAACATTTTCTACAACTATTCGGGGCAGTTCCAAATCACGAAGGAGGCTCCAGAAATGTCTCTTAGGTGACTTGCACACTGCGCCAACAAATGGCAACAAACACCAACTGTCTGGTCTGGTGGAGTTGGTAGAGTCGGACATGTCCAGTCTGGACCGGTGGAGTTGGTAGAGTCGGACATGTCCAGTCTGGACCGGTGGAGTTGGTAGAGTCGGACATGTCCAGTCTGGACCGGTGGAGTTGGTAGAGTTGGACATGTCCAGTCTGGTCGAGTTGGTAGAGTCGGACATGTCCAGTCTGGTCTGGTGGAGTTGGTAGAGTTGGACATGTCCAGTCTGATCTGGTGGAGTTGGTAGAGTCGGACATGTCCAGTCTGATCTGGTGGAGTTGGTAGAGTTGGACATGTCCAGTCTGGTCTGGTGGAGTTGGTAGAGTCTGACATGTCCAGTCTGGTCTGGTGGAGTTGGTAGAGTCTGACATGTTCAGTCTGGTCTGGTGGAGTTGGTAGAGTTGGACATGTCCAGTCTGGTCTGTTGGAGTTGGTAGAGTTGGACATGTCCAGTCTGGTCTGGTGGAGTTGGTAGAGTTGGACATGTCCAGTCTGGTCTGTTGGAGTTGGTAGAGTTGGACATGTCCAGTCTGGTCTGGTGGAGTTGGTAGAGTCTGACATGTCCAGTCTGGTCTGGTGGAGTTGGTAGAGTTGGACATGTCCAGTCTGGTCTGGTGGAGTTGGTAGAGTCTGACATTTCCAGTCTGGTCTGGTGGAGTTGGTAGAGTTGGACATGTCCAGTCTGGTCTGGTGGAGTTGGTAGAGTCGGACATGTCCAGTCTGGTCTGGTGGAGTTGGTAGAGTTGGACATGTCCAGTCTGGTCTGGTGGAGTTGGTAGAGTCTGACATGTCCAGTCTGGTCTGGTGGAGTTGGTAGAGTCGGACATGTCCAGTCTGGTCTGGTGGAGTTGGTAGAGTTGGACATGTCCAGTCTGGTCTGGTGGAGTTGGTAGAGTTGGACATGTCCAGTCTGGTCTGGTGGAGTTGGTAGAGTTGGACATGTCCAGTCTGGTCTGGTGGAGTTGGTAGAGTTGGACATGTCCAGTCTGGTCTGGTGGAGTTGGTAGAGTCTGACATGTCCAGTCTGGTCTGGTGGAGTTGGTAGAGTCTGACATGTTCAGTCTGGTCTGGTGGAGTTGGTAGAGTTGGACATGTCCAGTCTGGTCTGTTGGAGTTGGTAGAGTTGGACATGTCCAGTCTGGTCTGGTGGAGTTGGTAGAGTTGGACATGTCCAGTCTGGTCTGGTGAAGTTGGTAGAGTTGGACATGTCCAGTCTGGTCTGGTGGAGTTGGTAGAATTGGACATGTCCAGTCTGGTCTGGTGGAGTTGGTAGAGTTGGACATGTCCAGTCTGGTCTGGTGGAGTTGGTAGAGTCTGACATGTCCAGTCTGGTCTGGTGGAGTTGGTAGAGTCTGACATGTCCAGTCTGGTCTGGTGGAGTTGGTAGAGTTGGACATGTCCAGTCTGGTCTGGTGGAGTTGGTAGAGTTGGACATGTCCAGTCTGGTCTGGTGGAGTTGGTAGAGTCTGACATGTCCAGTCTGGTCTGGTGGAGTTGGTAGAGTCTGACATGTTCAGTCTGGTCTGGTGAAGTTGGTAGAGTTGGATATGTCCAGTCTGGTCTAGTGGAGTTGGTAGAGTTGGACATGTCCAGTCTGGTCTGGTGGAGTTGGTAGAGTCTGACATGTCCAGTCTGGTCTGGTGGAGTTGGTAGAGTCTGACATGTTCAGTCTGGTCTGGTGAAGTTGGTAGAGTTGGATATGTCCAGTCTGGTCTGGTGGAGTTGGTAGAGTTGGACATGTCCAGTCTGGTCTGGTGGAGTTGGTAGAGTTGGACATGTCCAGTCTGGTCTGGTGGAGTTGGTAGAGTCTGACATGTCCAGTCTGGTCTGGTGGAGTTGGTAGAGTCTGACATGTTCAGTCTGGTCTGGTGGAGTTGGTAGAGTTGGACATGTCCAGTCTGGTCTGGTGGAGTTGGTAGAGTTGGACATGTCCAGTCTGGTCTGGTGGAGTTGGTAGAGTCTGACATGTCTAATATTCCGGTAATATAATATAACGGGTTATTGGCTGCTTGTAAACGTAGTGAAGGTCTCCACTTGTGGTTTGTATTAAATACCACAAGTATTGACAAATTAAGTAAGTGACAAATTATATTAAATTTTAAATATAGACACAAACAAATGATTTTTGAAAAGTATAAAGAAGAAGAAATGATTTGCCATTAGGAGTATTTCTACTATGATGAGATATTGGAAGTGTATATATTCCATTTTTGTTCTGTTCTGTATTTGTATTTGTTTTGATTGTTATATTGTTTGTCTGATGTTGTTTCGTTGTGTTGTTTTGCAAATGAGAAATTTTGTTGTATTATTTTTGGTTATATGCTCTTTTGCTTCTGCCCACTCCGTTTGAGCTGAATGGTTACTGCTCAAATAAACAAATAAACTAAACTAAAACTAAACTAAAACAAAAAAATTATTAAACCAGAACTCAAATAAGAAAAGGTAGGACTATAGGTGACAAAAGTCAGTCTTGTCTGTTACTGTCTGGGCAGTGTGGACTGGCAGTTGGTTTTATGAACATTATAAAGATCACCAACTAACAACTGCAAACTTTATAATGTTGGAGTTTGTTGGTATTTTTTGGAGCGGTGTGCAAACTCCTTTTTGGACCTCTCTTACAACCTGGTGCTGTTGGCGAAGCTGTCCGACATGATGATGTTCTTGTAGAAGTTGTCGGAGCGCGTGGAGCAGTAGCCTTTCACCTTGTCGATCATCTGGCTGACGGGGAGGATGGAGGAAGAGGAGGAGGAAGAGGAGGAGGAGGAAGAGGAGTTGGGTTCCACTTCGGAGGAGGTGGAGTACGACGAGACGCACTTGGGGCCGGTCTGGTTGGAGTAACATTTATCTGCATCCAGGGAGCAAAAAAACATAAAGACAGGGACACACAAGGATTAGTACTCAATCGTGTGATAATTATTAAAAGGAACACGCTGACTTATTGCGACTTTAGCTTATTCACTGTCATCCCCAGAGTTCACCCCCGAAATTTGGGTTTCTTTTAACCAAATTGTCAAAGAAAGTGACGTGGATGGTTCCCTACGACGCTCTTCACAAGTCAAATCAATTATCAGTTCCCTACTGTCATTAAATGTGGGTGTTTTATTCAGTGTTAGAGCATTTGTGTGTGTGTGTGCGCCGTGTGTGTGTGCACTGTGTGTGTGAACCGTGTGTGTGTGTGTGTGTGTGTGTGTGTGTGCCGCTGTGATAATGCGTGTGTGTGTGTGCACCGTGTGTGTGCCGTGTGTGTGTGTGTGTGTGTGTGTGAACCGTGTGTGTGTGTATGTGAGTGTGTGTGTGTGTGTGTGTGTGTGTGTGTGAACCGTGTGTGTGTGTATGTGAGTGTGTGTGAGTGTGTGTGCCGCTGTGATAATGTGTGTGTGTGTGCACACCGTGTGTGTGTGATAATGTGTGTGTGCCGTGTGTGTGTGTATGTGAGTGTGTGTGTGTGCACCGCACGTGTATTTGTGTGTGTGCCGTGTGTGTGTGTGTGCCGCATGTGTGCACCGTGTGTGTGTGCCGCATGTATGTATGTGTGTGTGTGTGTGTGTGTCTGTGTGTATCTCTGTGTGTGTGTGTGTGTGTGTGTGTGTGTGTGTGTGCCGTACCGCATGTGTGATAATGTGTGTGTGTGCCGTTTGTGCGCCGTGTGTGTGTGATAATATGTGTGTGATAATGTGTGTGTGTGTGTGTGTGTGAGAGAGACATGAAGGGGAGAGAGAGAGAGAGAGAGAGAGAGAGAGAGAGAGAGAGAGAGAGAGAGAGAGGATGACATGCAGCAAAGGGCTGCAGGTCGGAATCGAACCTGGGCCCACTGTGTCGAGGAGTAAACCTCTATATATGGGCTCTACCAACTGAGCTATCTGGGCCCCCACTTTCTGCTTTTTTAACTCAAAAGTTAGATATAATTTCATATAGGCTACATGGGGTGTATTGAGCATAAATTCCAAAAAATGAGTGAAAAACTAGTGGTAATAAGTGCTCCATAAATAATAATTATTATGATATGAACAGCCTAGTTTAAATCGACCCTTCAAGAGACTGAAAACAAAACAAGGAGAGGAATGTGTGGAGACAAAATAAATGTATGAGAGTCCAGTACATCCATCCTATATGTATGTGGGGAAGGGGGGGCAGTTATGTGCAGTGGAGTAATAATATCTGGCGCCAACGTTTGAAAACTAAACAATCCGATGTAGAACATTGATGATGACCTCGAGCCAAAAGCATCCGTCTTCACATGTTTGTTTTGTGAAAACATCCAAAAAGGGTTCAAGTTTGAGTTACGTAGACATGTGTCCTGCCTAGGGGTGCAAATCACATCAACAGGAAGGAGGGCTGTGGTCTGAACTTAGTCACTTATGTATATTATGGTGAATATTTTATAATGTTTTTAATGCTATTATGTTTTTTAAATTGTTATTATTGACAGGTGCTAATGCACATTGTATTTCATTGCTGTGGTACTTTGTACTTATATGCATATGACAATAAACTTGAAACTTGAACACTCCTAATGTGTAGGCGGCTTTAGCGTGTAGCTCCCAGTGTTGTTGTGACCCAAGTCCATCTTTGCTCAAGTCCCATGCAAGTCTCTCAAGTTGTCGTCTTTTTGGGCAAGTCAAATCACAGGTTGTGTCAAGTCAAGTACTAGTCAAGTTTTATTGTTTTTGTTCCGATCTTTTTGTGGCTTTTTCTCAGACATTTGTCACCTTTTTGTTAATTTGTTGCTTTTTGTCACATTTTTGTTGACATGAAGCCCTACAAAAAGTCATCAAAAGAGTTCTTCTAGCCATCGTAGAATTTAGGAAATCAAGAAATACTATTGTTTTAACAACGGCCAGTTTCTCAGCCTGCATAAGATAACTCTCTCTCTGCTGCTTCTGGGGGAATTTCAGAGTCTCAGAGTCGACAAATCTGCCAAATTCTGCTTTGAATGTCAGGTAACTGCAGTTTAAAATACACTTTCCTGTGTTTTTGGTTTGGCGCACAACTAGGAGGGCCAAAATGTTATTGTGAACCCAAATTGATGTACAGGCCGGATCTAAATCTGCAAGGGGTCAGATCTGGCCCACGGGCCTCGAGTTTGAACACATGTGGTGTAGAGTCGGTGGGCGGGGAGCTTAAAGTTGAATCTATCAGCTAGCGTTGCTCTGATTGGTTGTAGCGCTATCCTATAGCGTGCAGAGGGAATCTGAAAGACAACCACTGTGAAGTGTTGACCTCTGACTCCAAACAGAATAACTGGCTCTCTCACAAGGCAATCTGGTCATGTGGTTTAGCATTTCTTCTTCTTCTTCTTCTTCTAAACGAGGATGGTTGTGTTGGCGTTCTTCCCTCCCGGGGCCTTGTGATTTTAAAGTGTTTCAGAGCCAACAAATAATACCAACCAGGCCGAGTGGAGCCTCTGCTAAAGGTCATCCAGCGAGGCCTCACAACAAGCAACGGGATTCAGAAAGGCGTATTTTGGTTTGATTTCCCACTTAATCTAGAGATCACTTTTCAAAATGTGCACATACCTGATCTAAAAAGACAACTTTGGACAGTTTGGATATTATTACGCTGCAATGTTTTTTGGATCGTGGAACGCTCTCAGCTAATGACACAGGTTTAACTGGAGATATGTTTTGGGTAAACTTCAGAGAACAGGATGGGAAAAGCACATGGAAAGATAGGTGGTGCACACTTAACACGCAGCGAGGTGTAAAGCTTGTTCTGTCGGGGGGGCCGCCAATGAAAATATCAAACAGCTGAACGGCTCTATTACAAAACACATTCACTATAATTGGCTTGTTTTGTCTGAAGAGTATTCTGCGCCCTGTTTGGATAAGGCCATCTGGCATTACTGGCAGAAAGGCTGAAAATAAAGTACTGTACAACATCTTAAACCAATTAACACAGATCGTGTAGCACATAGTGTATTTAATGTGACAAAGAAATCAATTGATTGAACTGTTTGATATTTGTTTTTTAAAGATTTTGGGGTGTTATTTTGTGTCTCTGGTGCTTCCACACGCATACAAACTTTGAAAACATCCATCCATGGTGTTCTGAGTGAGATCTGGTTTCTGAATGTGTCCTGCCTTCAGTCTCCTGGTGAGCTGGTCACAACCGACACGGCTTTCTACGGCGCTAGTCGAAACGAGCTTGCTAACCGCAACCGTTAGCATGCTAACGCTAGCATGCTAGCTCGTTCTCAATAGCAAAGCACTGCTACAACACACACTACTTCACCATAATCTCCAAAAGAACTACTTCCATGTGGGCCCTGGTTTAGAAGAAGTCTCCCAGCTGATCCTTACAGCCTTTCTTTTACTGTCTATGGAGCTAGCTGACATGATCTACATCTGAGCTACTGAGCATGTGCGAGTGCAATCAAAGATAGTACAGAAGTTGAGAGGTCTCACTCTGTAGGTAAAACAGAGACCTGAACACAGGTTGAAAAGAGGAGCTGCAGCAATGTGCAGTACAACAAAAATATGGTGTTTTTTGATAATTAAACCATGTAAACCTATTCTGGTACAACCTCAAAATACAATTATGAACCTGAACATGAGGCATAATATGGGAGCTTTAAGACTACCAGGCAAAGCAAGTTGAGTATCCCTGGCGAGACTGTCCTCCCTTGAAAAACACTCAAGCAGCAATTACGTTCAGCAATTTGTTCAAGCAACAATTACAACCTATATTTACAGTACCGGTCAAAAGTTTGGGGTCATTTATAAATGTCCATTCCAGACAGAATACCTGCTGAGATCAGTTGCATTGTTTCTTTTAAATCGGGGCAGCAGTTTTCAGATTACATTATGTGCTTATTACATAATTGCAAAAGGGTTCTTGACTGTTGTAGACAGAAGTGGCTGAAGAAACGCTTGAAATTCATGCTTTTTGGTCTAAATGTCATACCCAAATTAAAAGTGGTCCAGCTCCCGTATAAGTTGACACTCTGGGGTGTGCCTGACATCATTGGAAAGGTGATTGATGTGGGTTTGTTTGTGTATTTGAGAAGTGTTTTATTTTTTAGTTTATGGGCTCTTTTTTTTTTTTTTTTTTTTTACACTTTTCAAATGGAAATAAAAAAACGCACATATCGACATATCTGTAGAAAAGAAATCATATAACATCCATTTTTGAGTCTTTTGGCTTCTGGATTTTTTTTCTGTATGTGGGTAATGCCCTGTGTTGTCTGTGTCAGATGTGTTTACAGCAGTGTATTCTAATCATTTTACAGATGTATGACTTGGACGGAAATAAGGAACCTCCATTCTAGCCTCTGTTACTCTGTCAGTAAGGCCTAGAATCACCCTGACACTTATAACAAGTGTGTCCTTTCCAATGATATCAGGCACAATCCAGTGTCAAAGTATATGGGAGCTGGACCACTTTTAATTTAGGTATGTCGTTTAGACCAAAAAGCATGGAATTTTAAGCGTTTCTTCAGCCAGTTCTGTCTACAACAGTGGAGAACCCTTTTGCAATTATGTAATAAGCACATAATGTAATCTGAAAACTGCTGCCCTGATTAAAAAAACAATGCAACTGAGCTCAGATGGTATTCTGTCTGGAATGGACATTTATAAGTGACCCCAAACTTTTGACCTGTACTGTATGTTTCTAGTGGCGGCGCACTCTAGTGGCAGTAGTAGTTGTGAAGGGAGCAAAGCAGAAAGTAAGGTGAGGAAGTATAAAAGCGCCAAAATGTCCCGGTAGCGAAATTTACGAATCCCACTATGGCCACGCCAAGACTCGCCCTTCAACAGCAGCTCGATTGTTTGGGGGTTAGGCATTGACCTCGAGTGGTTAAGGTTAGGATAGCCGATTGGTCAGGGGACAGGGGGACCTGTACACTAAACTTAACTAAGTAGTTTGGTGTCTAAACCCAAGGGGGTAAACTTCTCCTCGGAATGCGTATAGCTCCAATGGCGCCATTTTGATGCTACCTGGCCATCACCTCCCGTTAGCATCCCATTGACTCCCATTCATTCTGACGTCACTTTGACAGAGAATAACTTTACATCTGAAGCGTTTAAAGACTATTAGTCCGTTGTTTATTTCTAAAGAAACACGACAATGTATAAAAGGCTCCATTACCTTGTAGCTCACGTTATGGCTCCGTAGCAGAACGCTTTTATAACAATAGGCTAACGATTGTGTCATAACCACGAGACTTACTGTCACACAGTAGAGGAATTACCGTATAGTACAGGAGAAGCTCACAGGCAAAGTTTGGACTTCCATTAGCTGTTTAGGTTTAATTACTAATGTTAACTAGCATGTTAGTGATCAGTAATTAGCCTGTGTCTATGTTATCTCCTTACATATACCTACACTCTCCGTCTCTGTAAGATTGGGAATGATTGAGATTTCTCTCGGCACAGCTACCAGAAGACTTCACACTTTCAGACACATCTACGTCTTCAAGCTCAGTTGGAGGCTGCTCAGTAACGCTCAGCCAGCACCACAATCTCCGTCCAGAGACACAGGATCTGCTGGTCCATTATATATATATATGTCAATGTCTAAACCTAACCAAACTGGGACCATTTCACAACATTAACGTACCGCTACCTTCTCTGGTATGGATATGAGAACGGAAAAACGCTCCTGTGGGTCGTATTAGAAGGTGAGGAACAAAGTACTGATGTCGTCGTATTGTTTGGATGAGTTCTTGCCCTGGTTTTATGATCTGTGTTATTTGACAGATGATGTCTAACTTTGTTGTCATCCAACAGTGGATTTATGATGTCATTTTAATCAGGTTTCTTCAATGGGATCTGGACAAACACCAGCAGCATTCAGAGAGGTTTACACCTCGGGACTTTTCTTCTGGAGACTGAGCCAAAAGCAATCGAGCAAAATGTGTAGAAAATGGGCCAAATAAAGCACATACTGTCTGCGTGCTGGCCCTCTGGTACCATCACAAAGTTAAGTGTGACTTTGCGAGCCAGGATATGTTTTAATTCACCGTTGAGCCAAAAGTCTGCCTTGGCAAAAGGAAGAGAAGCTCCATCCCTGCTCTTTGTCATTCCTTGCTATCTGTGCCTAACGAAACAATATAAGGAAGTTGTGTTTTTGCGCTGCTCAACATGGAGCCATGATTCCCTGTCTCTGTGCAACGTCAAACTACGGGACCAAAGGATAGTTTTCTGCTGGCGTGGGCCACAGGCACGACTCCCCTGATTCCTGCATAACTGATTATGACTGACTCCTTACAGCTGGTCCCGTCAGGCCGTTTTGACTTTTAAAATGCCCAATGATGTCAAGCTGAGGTGTTTGTGTCCCGTGTCTGTATCCCGTGTGACACACCGATCCCCATATTTCCCTCGAAAAACCACTCCAGGTGCATCTCAAACATCTGGACCAGGGGTGTCAAACTCATTTTCCCAGAGGGCCACACTGGAAAAAGAGAATCACACCAAGGGCCAGACATGGAGAGATTATTAACGTGCTTTTGTTACTTAGTCACTTTTTTTTTTTTACATTTTGTTAGCTTTATTCCTCATTTTTGTGGCTTTCTCCGACATTTGTCACCTTTTTTTGTGATTTTGTCGCTGTTTCCGACATTTTTGTACGCTTTTTGTCACATTTTTGTTGACATGAAGCCCTACAAAAGTCATCAAAAAAGTAGGTCTGCTCCCTCTTAGTGGATTAGTCGACTAATTGATCGTTTTGGTCTTAGTCAGCTTAGATCTCTTTAGTCCATTAGTCATGTTTGATGCTTTTTTTCATGCTGAATGACTTATTTCCAAGAAACGTACGAGCACATCTCTGGTAAACACAAGAATTGAGGGTTGACATGTTACCTAATAGATATCACTGTGAAACCTACTTTGATTACTTTCATTAAGGCAATTATTTGTTGTATTACACATATCTGAAATGTTGTGTTTAAATATGCAAAGGAGGCATTATCTTATTCAATATATGCATCCTTTTGCGTGACTCTTTGCGGAGAAACTCAGATTTACAGATCTGTCGATTAAATCAACTAATCGATTAGTCGATACAATTGAATGAGTGTTAGTCCACTAAGAATTTCTTCAATCAAGAACAGCCCTAAAAAAGAGTTCCTTAGCCATCATAGAATTTAGGAAATCAAGGAAAAAAATTATACATTTTAAAGTTAAAGTTTCTCAGCCTGAATATGAAAACTCTCTCTGCTGCTTCTGGGGGAATTTCGGAGTCTCAGAGTCGGCAAATCTGACATATTCTGCTTTGAATGATCAGGTAATTGCAGCAACTAAGGCGGGCCAAAATGTATTGTGAACCCAAATTGATATACGGGCCAGATCTAAATCTGCAAGGGATCTGCAGATTTGGCCTGCGGGCCTCGAGTTTGAACACATGTGATTTGGAGGGTGCACTTTAGGACAGAGATGTTTGAAACTGAGGGCAAGGGGAGATCAGGGTTAAACCCCTGTCTCCATCAGATCAACCTCTGCTCATGAATTACATGTTTTTTTTTTTAAGGGAAGGGATTCTCTGAACTCCAACATATGGAAACTATATGATGAGAGACTGGCGCTGAGCACAGCAACAACCTCAGACAGAGGAGAAAGAATCCGGCACTCAGAGGAGCTATAATATGACTGATAATAAGGTGTTCTGCTTCCAAAATGTTAAAAGGGACTTTTCGTAACTTCAGAGTCCCCCAATTTAATGTTTTCATTTCGGTTTGTTTGTCTGTCTGTCAGCAGGATTACAGAAGAAACTAGAGAATGCAATTTCTGAAGAAATTGTGGTGTGAATGGTGGTGAAAGGCTGAAGCTACACTGAAGTATCGAGAATAGTGGAACAAGTTGGAATGGGTTTAATTTAGGAATGCACATAATCACAATTTTTGGGGTTTGGCTGAACACTGAATCCACTGGTTCAGACTCTGCTGACCATTCCTCCCATCCTCACTCCATGAGCCCAGTAAACACATGAATGAAGTAAACAGTGACTGGCCTTCCTTTGCTGTACCTGTTTTCAGTGAGTGTCTGAAATCTGGTTCTCTGTATAGTTCACTATTTAATTAACTTTATACAGGGAATAGTGAGGGAGGAAATGAGCTTATGTGTCCTGGAGTCCAGATGACCATACACCAGTAAATAAAACAAGCCTTAAAGTGCCCATATATTGAAAAAAACACTTTTTCTGGTGATTTGGGGTTGTTCTTTTGTGTCTCTGGTGCTTCCACACACCACTAACGCTAGCATGCTACGTCGTTCTCAATAGCAAAGCACTGCTACAACACACACACAAGTTCACCATAATCTACGAAAGAACTACTTACAAGTGCATTTTGAAGTCTCCCAGCTGATCCTGCCTTGTAACTGACTGAAGTTGGAGAAACAGACTCTCTTTTACTGTCTCTAGAGTTAGCTAGCTGACATGATCTACATCTGAGCTACTGGGCAGGCGTGCGAGTACAATCAAAGATAGTACAGAAGAAGAAGAAGCGAGGTCTCACTCTGTAGCTAAAACAGAAACCAGGTGAAAAGAGGAGCTGCAGCAGTGAGAGAGAGCTGTGCAGTACAACAAAAATATGGTGTTTTTGATAATTAAACCATGTAAACCTATTCTGGTACAACCTTAAAATACAATTATGAACCTGAAAATGAGCAGAATATGGGCGCTTTAAACCAAGACTAGTTTTGTAAACTGCGACTTTTGCACAACGTGATCGATGCGCTTAGATATGCAACACGGTCTCACTGTTGTGGTTATGGACATTTCAGTTGCCTGTTTGTTTATTTTTGTTCCCTGGTGTGTATTTTTCCTGTTTTGTGTACTCCTGTTGTGAATTTCTGTTTCCTGTTTTATTTTGATAGTCTGTTTTCTGTTGTGTCATGTCCAGTTTACTTCCTGAGTTTTCCCGCCTCTGTTTCACCGGTTGTCTCACCTGTCCCCTATTTGTTCGTTACCTCATGTATTTAGCCTCTGTGTTCCCTTTGTCTCGTGTCAGATCATTTTTGTATCCATGCCCTGTAGGGCTTCCACCTCTTAGTCGATTAGTCGACTAATCGGTAGTTTTGGTCTTAGTCGACTAAGATTTCTTTAGTCCATTAGTCATTTTTTATGCTTATTCATGCTTAATTACTCATTTCCAAGAAACTTCTGAGCACATTTATGGTAAACACAAGATTTAAAGTGGTGCTTTTGCAGGATTAATTGTGGAGAAACTCAGTTTTACAGATGGTTAATTAACTACATTTATATTGTGCTTTTCTAGTCTTAACCACCTCTCAAAGCGCACAGCTCTGTCAATTAAATCAACTAATCGGTTAGTCGACAAAATTGTATAAGTGTTAGTCTAAGACTAAGATTTTCTTTAGTCGAGGACAGCCCTTAATGCCCTGTGTCGTTTCCTGCGTGTGTCAGTTTACTCCTGCCTGTGTTTTGCCCGTCAGTTTGTTATTTTGTGAGTTTTCCAGTCTTGGTATTATTGTTATAATAAATCCCTGAGTCCAACCATCGCCTGCCTCTCTCTGCGTTTGGGTCCACATTCCCTGCTTGCTCACCACACTCACGGCAGTTTGTGAAATTTTCACGTTATTTTTAATCTATGGATTCGTGTACAACAACACGTTTATCTCGGGTTTTTTTTTGTGGTGGCCGGCACGAAATGGGAATCATCTATACGGAGGTTGGGTTTAGGAAAAGATTAGATTAATGGGGAAAGCAAACACCTTAGCCTGGTGAGAGCATCCTGATCTGGCGAGCTCCAGTTTTCTACTCTCAGATCAGGTCTGGTATCTTGAGATTAGAGAAAATTTGGAGCCGTTTGCTAAACGACCGACCAATCAGCGTTGGTGTTGAGGCGGGTTTAGGTGCGACTCCAACGAGAAGCAACTATCGAGTCTAAACGACGTGGCGGCTTCCAAGGATGAGATGAGCGTAGCTATCGCAGCAAGTTTCATCCAAATTAGAAAGTATTCCTTAATTGAAAGAAGAGCAAAAAAAAACAAACGGCACTGGAGGCTTTTCTCGGAGGAAAAGATGTGTTTGCTCTTCTCCTGAAGAGTTTGATCTGATTGGTTGATTTGGCCAACAACTATAGGTGATAGACAGATGGTTTATCCAATCAGATAACCAGGATTTCCGCCCCCTTCCCAAAAGTTCTCCAACGGAAAGTTCCCAGATGGATATGCCGAGCAAATGCGAAGCGATCCATCTGGTCACACCCTCCCAACCAACCTCCTTACGCAGATTTTCCGGCATTTTATACCACTCGCTACCATAGTCGTGCTGTGACCACGACATATGCTTCCCATTGAAATACATTAGTTTACATTTTCGTGCTGTCCACCACGAAAAAAACCACAAATCAATAGATTAAATAATGTGACCATTTCACAAAATGTCGTGACATCGGGCTGAGATATGAGGACGGACCAAATGTTGTCAGGTATTTTGGAAACAAAAGTCTGAAAACAGAGGAGGTTGCTGTTGAGTGAAATCCATGTTGACATGTTCACCGTTTTGGCTGATTTACCCGATCAGGAATGACAGAGGCTCAGCCACGGTCTTTTTCATGTTTGTGATAAGATGCTTTCCCAAGATAGAGAGATTCAGAGAAGAATTTAAAGGGACTGAACTCCTATTTAACCCTGGTGTGGTCTTCCAGCCGAGCATGCGCTTGTCTCCTGGGTCAAAATTGAAAATTGACACTTATACTTGTCATTTAGCTGACTATTTTATCCAAAGCGAATTACAATTGCTTTATATGTCAGAGGTCACACACCTCTGGAGCAACTAGGGGCTAAGTGCCTTGCTCAGGGACACATTGGTTGATGTATCGCAGTGGGAATTAAACCCTGGTCTCCCACACCAAAGGCATGGGTCATATCCACTGCGCCATCACCACTAAATGAAATGAGACCTAATTTATTTTGAGTTACAAAAGCAGAAAAGAGGAAATCATTTTTTACTTTTGCTTAAAGTGCTCATATTATGCACATTTTCAGGTTCATAATTGTATTTTGAGGTTGTACCAGAATAGGTTTACATGGTTTACTTATCAAAAAACACCATATTTTGGTTGTACTGCACATTGCTGCAGCTCCTCTTTTCATCCTGTGTGTTGAGCTCACTGTTTTAGCTAAAGAGTGAGACATCTCAACTTCTATTCCATCTTTGTTGGAAGTCACACATGCTCAGTAGCTAGGTAAGACTACATGCTCAGTAGCTAGGTAAGGACTACATGCTCAGTAGCTAGGTAAGACTACATGCTCAGTAGCTAGGTAAGACTACATGCTCAGTAGCTAGGTAAGACTACATGCTCAGTAGCTAGGTAAGGACTACATGTTCAGTAGCTAGGTAAGGACTACATGCTCAGTAGCTAGGTAAGACTACATGCTCAGTAGCTAGGTAAGACTACATGCTCAGTAGCTAGGTAAGGACTACATGCTCAGTAGCTAGGTAAAGACTACATGCTCAGTAGCTAGGTAAGACTACATGCTCAGTAGCTAGGTAAGACTACATGCTCAGTAGCTCAGGTAAGGACCACATGCTCAGTAGCTAGGTAAGACCACATGCTCAGTAGCCAGGTAAGACTACATGCTCAGTAGCTAGGTAAGACTACATGCTCAGTAGCTGGTCCACATGCTCAGTAGCTAGGTAAGACCACATGCTCAGTAGCTAGGTAAGACTACATGCTCAGTAGCTAGGTAAGACTACATGCTCAGTAGCTAGGTAAAACCACATGCTCAGTAGCTAGGTAAAACCACATGCTCAGTAGCTAGGTAAGACCACATGCTCAGTAGCTAGGTAAGACTACATGTTCAGTAGCTAGGTAAGACTACATGCTCAGTAGCTAGGTAAGACTACATGCTCAGTAGCTAGGTAAGACTACATGCTCAGTAGCTAGGTAAGACTACATGCTCAGTAGCTAGGTAAGACTACATGTTCAGTAGCTAGGTAAGACTACATGCTCAGTAGCTAGGTAAGACTACATGCTCAGTAGCTAGGTAAGACTACATGCTCAGTAGCTAGGTAAGACTACATGCTCAGTAGCTAGGTAAGACTACATGCTCAGTAGCTAGGTAAGACTACATGCTCAGTAGCTAGGTAAGACTACATGCTCAGTAGCTAGGTAAGACTCATGCTCAGTAGCTAGGTAAGACTACATGCTCAGTAGCTAGGTAAGACTACATGCTCAGTAGCTAGGTAAAACTACATGCTCAGTAGCTAGGTAAAACTACATGCTCAGTAGCTAGGTAAGACTACATGTTCAGTAGCTAGGTAAGACTACATGCTCAGTAGCTAGGTAAGACTACATGCTCAGTAGCTAGGTAAGACTACATGTTCAGTAGCTAGGTAAGACTACATGCTCAGTAGCTAGGTAAGACTACATGCTCAGTAGCTAGGTAAGACTACATGCTCAGTAGCTAGGTAAGACTACATGCTCAGTAGCTAGGTAAGACTACATGAGTTGGCTAGCTGTTTCTCTAACTTCAGTCAGTAAAAGGCAGGATTAGCCGGGAGACTTCTTCTAAACGAGGACACACTTCATACTTAGCGTGGAATACCTGCAGAACAGGGACATGGAAGTAGTTCTTTTGTAGATTCGGGTGAACTTGTTTGTGTTGTAGCAGTGTTTTGCCATTCAGAACGAGCTAGCATGCTAACGGTTAGCCCTCTAGGCCCCTTGTTTCGGCTAGTGACGTAAAAAGCCGTGCAGATTTAGACCAGCTCACCAGGAGACTGAAGGCAGGACACATTCAGAAACCAGATCTCACTCAGAACACCATGGATGGTTGTTTTCCAAGTTTGTATGTGTGTGGAAGCACCAGAGACACAAAATAACACCCCAAATCCCAGAAAAAGTGATTTTTTTCATAATATGTGCACTTTAAGAGTATCTATCAGACAGAGGGCAGCCTGTAGATCACCCAGTAGGAGCGTGCCATGCACCACATGTAGGCTGAGTCCTTTGCAGCGACCTGGGTTCGAATCCGACCCGTGGCCCTTTGCTGCGTGCCATCCCCTCTCTTCGTCTCCCCTCTTTCCTGTCTATCCACTTCAACTTCACAGGGCGGCGGCCTGTTTTCATCATGAAAATAGACGAGGTGTCAGAGCTCTGTTGATCTGTCCCAAGGTGATACACGTGGCATGGTTTTACTTATCTATTCAACCCAAATAGGTCAGCAGAACTGAGAGGCCAAAAAAATTAGGCCATCAGTTGCCACAATGGTTTTGTAGTTCATAAAACATTAAGTTATTAGAACTTAAATATTTGGAGTTACTTGTTTTTTTTTATTAGAGTGAAATTAAAGTACTTAAAGGTGAAATCCGGAAGATTTTTACCTGCATTTTGAACAGTACTGTTGATAGGAAGAGAAAACCGACCAAAAAATCGGTGCAGGGAAACTGGAGTTGCTGCAGCTAATGGCCAGAGCTCCCAGTGCAACACGAACAGGGCCCTTACGTGACAACAAGATGCGTTTTCAACAATGGGGTGAGCCTCTCCCTGCAACGCGCAGCTCCAATGGCGCCATTTTGATGCTAACAAGCCATCGACCACCGTTAGCATCCCATTGACTCCCATTCATTTTGACGTCACTTTGACAGAGAATAACTTTACATCTGAAGCGTTTAAAGACTCTATTTCTCCGTTGTTTATTTCTAAAGAAACACGACAATGTATGTATGTTAGTGATCAGTAATTAGCCTGTGTCTATGTTATCTCCTTACATATACCTACACTCTCCGTCTCTGTAAGATTGGGAATGATTGAGATTTCTCTCGGCACAGCTACCAGAAGACTTCACACTTTCAGACACGTTGCTCACGTCACATCTACGTCTTCAAGCTCAGTTGGAGGCTGCTCAGTAACACTCAGCCAGCACCGGAAAAGAGACTTCTGATATCCTTCACTGGTCTCAGACCAGAGACACGGGGTCTGCTGCTCCATTTATTTAAATGTCTATGGTTTTCAACTCAGACATTGTTAAGAAACCGTTTAAATTCAAAGTTTGTACTGTCACCTACCTCTTTCAACGAAAGTCGCTTCAACAAAAAGTCCAGAATAGTCGATCACGGAGGTCATGCCTTCGCGACGAAAACTTTGAAGTTTATTTCCCCCTCAAAAATAGGTAATTGAGCACTGTAGAGGTTATATGACCATATCGGTGACTATGTAACTAAATGGAAACGGTCCAAATGATGCCTGTGGCTTGCACAGTAATAGCGTTACTGAAGGCTAGCTGTAGTCTCGCGCTGAAGTCCCGTGAGAATTCAGTTGTTGCAGGAAATGGTAAACAGTAGTGAGCAGATCGTTGCCAGTACAAACTTTGAATTTAAACGGTTTCTTCACAATGTCCGAGTTGAAAACGCATCTTGTTGTCACGTAAGGGCCCTGTTCATGTTGCACAAACATTTTAATTGCATGTGCATGTGTCTGCCAAGAGGCACAAAGGCACTCTTTGGAACATGCCACCACAACTGGCATTATAGCTAACTAGGAGCTCTGGCCCTTTAGCTGTTTTAACTATGTATTTAGAATGTGTTAGTGTATGTGCATGTGTATGCATGTGTATGTATATGTATGTGTATATATATTTTAATCTTTTACTCTGTATATGTATGTATGTGCGTACGTATGTATGTATGTGGATGTGTATATATGTGTATATCTTAATCTTTTTATTCTATGCTGATATTTGGAGAGGATTGCTCCAACAGAACTTCGTTGTATCGCATACAATGACAATAAAGATCTATCTTTCTCTTAGCTGCAGCAAATCCAGTTTGGATTTCGGTCGATTTTCACCCTATCGACAGTACTCGGTGTTATCTAGCGATCAAGATTCAGGTAAAAATTGGCCGGATTTCTCCTTTAAAGAAATGGAGAGAAGGATTGAAGGATAAAACCAGAAAATATTCACATTTAACAAGCTGGAATCAGAGTTTTGACGCAAATGACCCAAAGTGGTTAATCAATTATGGAAATAGGTGGCGATTAATTTAATAGTTGACAACTAATCGGAAAAATCTTTTAATCTTGGCAGATTTTCTATTTAAAGCCCTTTAAATCGCCTTGTTGCCAAAACATGCTATAAAAAAAGAACAGTTTCTTTCCACAAGCTAATACTTATGTAACAATAACAGAATAATTATTTATTCCAGCATCCTTTGCACTATGCTCCATAATTAAAATAATAATAATTTATCATGAAAATAATTGACTCCTGCACATTTTGCACTCTTCATTGCACTTCTGCCTCTACTATATTGTTTGTTTTTGTATGAGTAAGCACATGATATATATATATAGCATAATCCAAAAGCAAAATTCCTCGTATGTGTCCTCATACCTGGCAAATAAAGCTGATTCTGATTCTAAATAAACTTGTGTTTCCTTCATTTAAGAAAAGCATGCATCCATTGTTGGTTTTGGACTCTCTCAGGGAAATAACCCAAAAAGGTAATGATAAAATAACAATGTGCTGCCAGCTAACACACACCAGAGGTTATTAAAGACTTCTGGCTGTATTAAAACAGCCTCCTCTGGATCTGAAAGGTTGATTCTTGGATAAAAATTAGTGTTCATGGGTGATGAACAATTATTTTTCACGTTGGACATCATCAGAGCTCGGACACCTCATCCTTTGCGTACTGAAAACCAGCGCCGTTGCCCAGTGACCTTAAGCCTTTAAACAGGTGTTGGATTCACTTTCCAAGAACTTTTCTCTGAAGCTTTTTTTTCCCCAGTATTTAATTATCTCCTAACCTGACGGATTTGCTCGGCATATCCATCTGGGAACTTTCCGTTGGAGAACTTTTGGGAAGGGGTGAAAATCCTGGTTAGCTGATTGGATAAACCATCTGTCTATCACCTATAGTTGTTGATAGATGGGCCAAATCAACCAATCAGATCAACGAAGCGTATGAAAATACAACCCCGAGCCAGGCTACCCCTACTGCTGCTGCAGGCAAAGCATAGCTCGTTAGCTCAGCAAGCTAGCAACATGTCGGTAAAGGAGATTTGCCGTTTGTGTAACGAGAATTTAGGAATAAAAGACCCCATTTCAGGTTGCTGGTCCATATTCCAAAAGAAGGATCCAAGAGGAAAAAGCATAGACAGTATATAATGGACCAATAGACCCCGTTGCTCTGGACGGAGACCAGTGAAGGCTAATAGAAGCACTTTTCCGGTGATGGCCAGCTTTACTGAGCAGCCTCCAACTGAGAGAATGTGACGTGAGCAACGTGTCTGAAAGTGTGAAGTCTTCTGGTAGCTGTGCCGAGAGAAATCTCAATCATTCCCAATCTTACAGAGACGGAGAGTGTAGGTATATGTAAGGAGATAACATAGACACAGGCTAATTACTGATCACTAACATGCTAGTTAACATTAGTTATTAAATCTAAACATCTCATGTAACCGCATTGGCTTGGACCCCTAAAAAGTTGCATGTTGGACAGGGTGACAAACACTAGGGTTAACATTTTAAGTAAAGCACTTTGAATTGCCTTGCTGCTGCTGAAATGTGCTGTATAAATAAAGCTGCAAGTTGCCTTGCCTTTTATAAATTATATATCAAAATAAGACCCATCACAATTATAACAATCACTTTCTTAATATCTTTTAATGTTCCCTTCCAATCTGCTGAGGCTACAACGTTGAAAAGCTCAGAGTTAGAGAACAGATGTTGGAGCAACATTTTGGCCCCAGGACACAGCGACAGATTGACTTCATGTTGGTGTACCCTCCTCAACATTTGGGGTTAATTTTAATAAGCAAACTCAAACTATTCCATCAGTTACAGACTGTGAAGGGAACCACAGCGTTAGCCTGTTGTTACTCTGCGAGTCAAAGCTAAACGGGACAGATGTTAGCGTGTGTATGGGAGCAAACGAGAGACATAACCACTGGATATTTTAATATTGAAATAGTTTACTTTGAAAACAATGTATCGGAATTAACATCTCTTAAGGCAAAATATGAAATTACTTGATTTTCAAATTCAAAAGGCAGTCACATGCAGAGATGGGAAGAGTACAGAGATATTCTACATAACGAAAAAGTACATTTACTTTGATTAATTTTTACTTAAGTACAAGTCAAATTACCGGTATAAAAATGTAGCCAGTCAGAAGCAGAGTATGAGGGCATGCCCTGACAGTACCTAGGTAAGGACTACTAGCCAGTCAGAAGCAGAGTATGAGGGCGTGCCCTGACAGTACCTAGGTAAGGACTACTAGCCAGTCAGAAGCAGAGTATGAGGGCGTGCCCTGACAGTACCTAGGTAAGGACTACTAGCCAGTCAGAAGCAGAGTATGAGGGCGTGCCCTGACAGTACCTAGGTAAGGACTACTAGCCAGTCAGAAGCAGAGTATGAGGGCCCTGACAGTACCTAGGTAAGGACTACTAGCCAGTCAGAAGCAGAGTATGAGGGCCCTGACAGTACCTAGGTAAGGACTACTAGCCAGTCAGAAGCAGAGTATGAGGGCGTGCCCTGACAGTACCTAGGTAAGGACTACTAGCCAGTCAGAAGCAGAGTATGAGGGCCCTGACAGTACCTAGGTAAGGACTACTAGCCAGTCAGAAGCAGAGTATGAGGACGTGCCCTGACAGTACCTAGGTAAGGACTACTAGCCAGTCAGAAGCATAGTATGAGGGTCTGCCCTGATAGTACCTAGGTAAGGACTACTAGCCAGTCAGAAGCAGAGTATGAGGGTGTACCCTGACAGTACCTAGGTAAGGACTACTAGCCAGTCAGAAGCAGAGTATGAGGGCCCTGACAGTACCTAGGTAAGGACTACTAGCCAGTCAGAAGCAGAGTATGAGGGCGTGCCCTGACAGTACCTAGGTAAGGACTACTAGCCAGTCAGAAGCAGAGTATGAGGGCGTGCCCTGACAGTACCTAGGTAAGGACTACTAGCCAGTCAGAAGCAGAGTATGAGGGCGGGCCCTGACAGTACCTAGCTAAGGACTACTAGCCAGTCAGAAGCAGAGTATGAGGGCCCTGACAGTACCTAGGTAAGGATTACTAGCCAGTCAGAAGCAGAGTATGAGGGCCTGACAGTACCTAGGTAAGGACTACTAGCCAGTCAGAAGCAGAGTATGAGGGTGTACCCTGACAGTACCTAGGTAAGGACTACTAGCCAGTCAGAAGCAGAGTATGAGGGCGTGCCCTGACAGTACCTAGGTAAGGACTACTAGCCAGTCAGAAGCAGAGTATGAGGGCGGGCCCTGACAGTACCTAGCTAAGGACTACTAGCCAGTCAGAAGCAGAGTATGAGGGCCCTGACAGTACCTAGGTAAGGACTACTAGCCAGTCAGAAGCAGAGTATGAGGGCCCTGACAGTACCTAGGTAAGGACTACTAGCCAGTCAGAAGCAGAGTATGAGGGGCCCTGACAGTACCTAGGTAAGGACTACTAGCCAGTCAGAAGCAGAGTATGAGGGCCCTGACAGTACCTAGGTAAGGACTACTAGCCAGTCAGAAGCAGAGTATGAGGGCCCTGAAAGTACCTAGGTAAGGACTACTAGCCAGTCAGAAGCAGAGTATGAGGGCGGGCCCTGACAGTACCTAGGTAAGGACTACTAGCCAGTCAGAAGCATAGTATGAGGGTCTGCCCTGATAGTACCTAGGTAAGGACTACTAGCCAGTCAGAAGCATAGTATGAGGGCGGGCCCTGACAGTACCTAGGTAAGGACTACTAGCCAGTCAGAAGCAGAGTATGAGGGTGTACCCTGACAGTACCTAGGTAAGGACTACTAGCCAGTCAGAAGCAGAGTATGAGGGCCCTGACAGTACCTAGGTAAGGACTACTAGCCAGTCAGAAGCAGAGTATGAGGGCGGGCCCTGACAGTACCTAGGTAAGGACTACTAGCCAGTCAGAAGCAGAGTATGAGGGCGGGCCCTGACAGTACCTAGGTAAGGACTACTAGCCAGTCAGAAGCAGAGTATGAGGGTGTACCCTGACAGTACCTAGGTAAGGACTACTAGCCAGTCAGAAGCAGAGTATGAGGGCGGGCCCTGACAGTACCTAGGTAAGGACTACTAGCCAGTCAGAAGCAGAGTATGAGGGCGGGCCCTGACAGTACCTAGGTAAGGACTACTAGCCAGTCAGAAGCAGAGTATGAGGGCGGGCCCTGACAGTACCTAGGTAAGGACTACTAGCCAGTCAGAAGCAGAGTATGAGGGCGGGCCCTGACAGTACCTAGGTAAGGACTACTAGCCAGTCAGAAGCAGAGTATGAGGGCGGGCCCTGACAGTACCTAGGTAAGGACTACTAGCCAGTCAGAAGCAGACATTTTCCTCACTTTTTTGCCTATTTTTTCGACATTTTTGAGGTTTTTTTTCAACGTTCACTAACTGAGTAACTTTATACGAGAGATATTTCTTAGAGTATATGTTTATGAATGGTTTTCAAAGTAAAATATTTCAATATTGAGTGTTCGGTTGCTCTTAAAATTCAAATACTTTTTTTGTATCTCGTTTGCTTCCATACCTGGATGCAGCCTGTCAGGGCGTGCTTGTTTTTGGCACCCTGGGCCTCTCGGGGGGGGGTAGTTGTGCGTTTTAGTCGCGTGTCAATGGGTGCAAAGGGGACCTCCTCCCACACAGAGTGTCCCAGGCTGAGGTGTGAACATGTGTGACATCACAGTGACCAGCCAATCACAACACACAGAGTGGCTGCTTTCCCAAAACGTCTGCCAGCAAAGTCCTCGACTTATTTTTCAATTTTAATTT
>NC_041348.1:31453185-31476831 GCF_004354835.1 Perca flavescens
GCAGTCAGGGAGTTAACTGGGAACCAAGACAGGGCATCTGCATTTACGTTACTTTTACCTGAGCGGTACTTAACGTCATAGTCGAAGGAAGCAAGCTGTGCAACCCAGCGCTGTTCCACGGCACCCAGGCGAGCTGTTTGTAAGTGAGCTACAGGGTTATTATCAGTGTACACTGTGAACCGGGCTCCTGTCAGATAGTCTTTAAATTTCTCTTCTCGGTCACTGCCCACTTAAGGGCCAGAAGCTCTAGTTTGAAAGAGCTATAATTTGCATCATTCCGTTCTGTAGGGTGTAGACTGCGGCTGGCATAGGCTATCACTCGTATCAACAGGAATGCCTGTCAGCAATTGGTTGAGGGGGCGTGCAATCTTTGCAAAACCGGAAACAAACTGTAATCTGTAATAGCCAGCTAGGCCAAGGAAGGCTCGTACCTGTCTTACAGTGGTGGGGACAGGCCAGTCCTGTACAGCTGAGATCTTATCTGGATCAGGACTCACCCCATTTTGGTCCACCACATGGCCCAGAAATTTCACTTCCTTTTGCAGGAGTTTACATTTATCCAGACGCAGTTTCAACCCATGCCGCCACAGCCTGTTGAACACCTCATCTAGATGTTGCAGATGGGAAGAAAAGTCAGGTGAGTAAATGATAATGTCATCCAAATACACCAGTAAGGATTCTGACAATTGACCACTTAAACATTGTTGCATCAGACGTTGAAAGGTAGCTGGCGCATTGCAGAGGCCGAAGGGCATACGCTCAAATTCATACAACCCCAATGGCGTGGTGAAAGCTGTCTTTTCCCGATCTTGGGGGTCCATCTCAACTTGCCAATAGCCACTGGCTAAGTCGAGAGTAGAAAACCACTCTGGCCGGGTCAGACTGGTCAAGGTTTCCTCAATCCTGGGAAGGGGGAATGCATCTCTATGAGTCACTGCATTTAACTTCCGGTAATCCACACAGAATCTCCAGCTGCCATCTTTTTTTTTCACTAGTACTATGGGTGCTGCCCATGGGCTACAACTCTCTTTAATAACTCCTTGCTCTAGCATACCTGAGAGTAGTGATTTCATCTCCTTATACATGGCAGGGGGAAGAGGTCGATGTCGTTCTTGGACAGGTGGTGCGTTGCCAGTGTGGATGCAGTGTTGTACCAGGTCTGTACGTCCGAAGTCCTCATTGTGTTGTGCAAACACCTTCTCCCATTTCAGCAGCAGGGTGCGTAGCTCCTCCTGTTGCTGTCCGGACAAATCAGGTCTGTTTAACAGTTCACTCACCCCTGTTGGCAACTCCTGGCCCTCCTTGTCCACTGCAACATCCACCAGCGTCACTCCAACAACACAGTCACCTTCAAGAGACAGGTTGAGGTTGCGGGCCCCGCGCACATCCATTTCATCCACCCAGGACAGCTTACCAAGCTTCTGGTACCGATCTAGCTTCAAACTGTAGGGGTGTGGGTTAAAAACTCTCACAGGCACTCTGCCATTTTTTTTTACCACTGTTAGGGTCCTGGCCACCCTCACACTACAGGTTTCAGGCAACGCTTCAACCAGTGCACAGTAGTCTTTTCCCCCCAGGCCCATCCGAGCCCGACCCCACACCAATACCTCACTCTTTGGGGGGATTTTGATGACCCGTCGGCTGGCTGGCCGCACGTACCCCAACAGCCCGTCCTCTGACATGGTAGCCTCAATGCGTTTGCAGGTAGCAAATGCATCTCTCCAGGCCTGTTGTCTCTGTAATGTCTGTGGAGGGAGAACGGACCCTCTGGGTCATCTAAAAAAAGCAGTCCAACAAGTGGTAACAACATTCATTCCAATGATGAGTGGGTGTGTGCAATGTTCATCCTTTACGATCACGATTCCTCTTCCAGGTATCTCAACACCTTCTAGCTCCAGATCCAATACAGCATAGCTCGTATAAGGGATCTCCAGGCCATTTGCAGCCCAAATTTTAAAAATTACAGGAGCTTTGCCAAGCTTTGCTTGGGTAAAATGTTGCTCAAAAAGGCTTTGCTGCATTAAGGTGACCTGGGAACCTGTGTCCAATAGTCCCAACAGTGCAACTCCTTCAATGGTTACTTCTATAGTTGGACATTTCCCAATAAATGCCTCAGTGGGTCCGCTTTCTTCTGTGGTATGGTCAACCCCTGCCCCTGGGACCTCAGCAGCAGGGAAGGCTAGTTTAAAGCCGGCCGAGCAGTAGCTGGCCTCCTACAAAATCTAGCTATGTGGCCTGCTTGTCTGCATTGACGGCAAATGGGCCGTTCCCATGTTCTGCATCAAGCAGCAGAGCCTCATGTCTGATTGCAGCGAAAGCTTCATCAGGGTTGTGGCGGACATAGACCTTCAGGGCTTGTGCCAGGGAACCTTCACGCAAACCCAACAGCAGCTGGTCTCGCAAAACCGTGTCGGGGGGAGTTCCCTCAGGGTCATGTTGCCGCAGCCTGCAATACAGCTCTCTTAGCCTTAGAATGAATGAGGGCACAGTTTCATCTGGTCTTTGGACACAACTAAAAAACTGAGACCTTAAGTAAGTAAGTAAAATTTATTTGTATAGCACATTTCACAGATAAAAATCACAAAGTGCTTCACAACAAATGGGTGGATTCACAACATTTATACATTGCAGTATATAATCAGAAAATAAACAGAAATACACTAAAGACACAATAAAACCGACCTAATCACCCTATGGTCTATTGAAACGCCTCTTAAAAAGAAGAGTTTTCAACTGCGTTTTAAAATTTGTCACTGAATCCAAGCAGCGACGGAAGGAGGCAAAGAGTTCCACAGCCTTGGTGCCACAGCTTGAAACGAACAGTCCCTCTAGTTTTAAAATGTGTGCGGGGGCAACTAAAAATCTATGGGGGCGCCTGACCTTGTAGGGCTCTAAAAGTTAGAACCAAAATCTTGAAGTGTATTCTAAATTTCACTGGTAACCAATGAAGTGAAGCTAAAACCGGAGTGATGTGTGCCCGCTTGCTAGTGTGGGTTAAAAGCCTAGCAGCAGAATTCTGGACAGTCTGAGGCGACAAAGGTCTTTCTTATCAAGACAAATAAAAAGACTATTACAATAGTCTAAATGGGACAAAATAAATGCATGAATGATCATCTCCAATTCATCCTTTGACACCAAGGCTCTTATCTTAGAAATGTTCCTTAATTGAAAGAAACAGTTTTTAATAAGTTGCTTGAGTGTTTCTCCAGAGACATGGCAACATCAAAAACAACACCTAAGCTCCTGAGACTCGGCTGCACAGGCGAGCCTAAGGCACCGAGATGCTGTTTTATGTGAGAGATGCTTTGCTCTGGGGCAATGATTAGTGTTTCAGTCTTAGCTGAGTTCAACAGTAAAAGTTATCATTTAGCCACTGCTTAATCCCACTCAGACAGTTGAGTAGGGAAGACAGTTTATATAACTCAGTAGGCTTAAAAGAGCAGTATAGCTGAATGTCATCTGCATACAAGTGATAAGAAACATCCTTGAACTGGCCGATTATATGTCCTAGAGGAAGTATATACAAAAGGAAGAGAATCGGTCCCAGGACAGAACCCTGAGGAACACCACTCGATAGACCTGCAGTATCTGACATGATCTGATTTATAAAGACACCAAATTTTAAACCATTTTAAAAACTGATCCCGATATCCCTAATAGATCCTGAAGTTTATTAATCAAAATATTGTGATCAATAGTGTCGAAGGCGGATGTAAGGTCCAATAAAACTAACACTGTATGCTTTCCACAATCTGCTGACATCAAAATATCACTCAAAACTTTAACTAGTGCAGTTTCCGTAGAATGTTTTTTCCGGAAACCTGACTGATATTTGTCAAAAATATTATTTATCTCCAAGAAAGTAATAAGCTGCTCTGCTACCACTTTCTCTAGAATCTTAGCCATAAAAGGGAGTTTAGATATAGGCCTATAATTCATGGGTTGCAATGGATCTAAACTAGGTTTTTTAAGAACAGGTTCAACAATAGCATGTTTAAAAAAGTCAGGAACCACACCAGTTCAAAGAGAGGTAATGATCATTTCTACAACACAGGGGCCAATACTATGAAAAACCTGCTTAAACAGCATAGTTGGGAGAACATCACTGTGACAACAAGAAGGTTTCAACTTATCTAGCAAAGTGGTAACCTCATGTAATGTCACTAGTTCAAAGGAAAAACATGGATGAGGATGCGCCAAAGTACAAGCTTTGAAACAAGCAGGAGGAGGTAAAATACTAGATCTGATATCTTTAATCTTCTCAACAAAGAAGTCAAGGAATACATTACTGTTTAACAAAGAGAACACAGCAATTGGAGAGACAGATGGTGAAACAATTGAATTAATGGTGTCAAACCAGAATTTTGAGTTTTTCATATTAGAGGATATTAGCTGAGAGAAGTATTTAGTTCTAGCACTTTTCAGAAGTTCATTTAGGGAGGTAGTTAATTCCCTAAGATAAAGCCTGTGAACTTCGAGTTTAGTTGTTTTCCATAAGCGCTCTATCTTCCGACATTTACTTCTACAGCTCTGAATGGATGTATTTATCCAGGGGCAGGACTTTTTAAGAGATACAATGTTTGATTTCATAGGAGCTACTTCATCTAAAATTGCTAAACATTGGCTGTTAAAAGACTCAGCATACACATTGGCATCACTGCAACCCCTTAGCCTGCATCGCTCAAACAACATAGAAAACTTCCCAGCAACATCCTGGTTAATAACTCTCCTTTGAGCCTTCATTCTCAGAGGCGAGGGGACCCGAGGTAAGTTCAGGTTAAAGAAAACACAACTATGGTCACTCACATGTACATCCTCCCACACACATTTACTATCTCTAGACCTAGTGAGAAAACAAGGTCCAGGGTATGCCCCTTTAAGTGTGTAGGTCCTGTGACATGTTGCGTAAAATTAAAAAGAGTCAGTAATGGATAGGAGATCTGTAGCTGCAATACATGACATATCATCAATATGAAGATTAAAGTCTCCAATAATTAAGACTTTCTCCAGCTTAATTATAGAGGTTAAAAATCAGTAAAGTCAGTAAGAAAGATGCCTGCAGGACCAGGAGGGCGGTAAATTAGCACACAATAAAATATGTTATCAGAACCGACCTTAATCATCTGTGATTGAAAAAAGAGGTGAAGGATTCAGAGTGGATTACTCTGCATAAGAATCTGTCACGATACACAACAGCAGCAAGGCCGCCGGCGCGTGCCGTTCGAGGTGTCCCAATCACAGAGCAGCCTGTAGGACAGAGCTCATTTAAATGTACAGCTTCCTTATCCTTTTGCCACGTTTCTGTAAGAAACATAAAATCCATCTTTTCCTTGGTGAAAAGGTCGTTGATGGCATGCGCCTTATTAGTGATGGAACGAGCATTTAGCAGCGCTAAACGGAGCGATGATGGCAGGCCGGTCTCCTTAATGGCAAGTTGTAGTGGCCGCAAACATCTGGTACAGTCACGTGGTTTCCAGCGGTGCCGTGTGGTCAATCGCTGGTCAGGCAGGTCGGCCACAAACTGCAGTTTCCTAACAGCGTCTCCACCACCGCCCCACAATGACCAGATGGGCAAGGCGAGCTGAAGGCGACCCCGCAACGGAGCGCCCCCAGCACCCATATCCCGGGGAAAAACTGGCAGCAGCCACCGCGGCCGCCGCCCGCAAAGAAGCTTGGGCACCCCCATCCACGATGACAGCTTCATCCCGACCTGAACGCCAGCTCTGCAACCCCTCTTTTGTCTCTTCCTGGGATTTCCACGGCCCCGAAACAAAAATCGGTAATCATATAGGCTGGGTACACACACCAACGGAGGTGGAAAAGTTTGACTATAAGTCTCCCAGCTGTTACAGCAGAGTCCTTCCATATACACTCCAATGTTCATCAGGGTGACACGATCGTATGTCTGTGCAGCAGTGACACAGTAGTTTAAAGGCAGGGTTAATGTGACCATAAGAGAGCCCAAAACAAACAAATAAAAAACGACACCAATGTGACGCAGCAGCGGCCATGCCGAACAAAGGCGCCATCATGCCCTGTCTCCTTAACACTGGGGCGGAGGTTCTGTCTCCATATAGAGAGTCCAGGTATAAAAAGACTTTGCGTACTCTATCCTTTTCATCATCCTCTAAAACACTAACCTGCTTCCCCAGTTAATGCACCCAGCACAATGTCAATTTTTCTGGCTTCTGCTAGCTCTTGCACTCCTAGTAAGCCCTGTATTTGTTCCTTCCAGTCTTGATATTTTAGGTCACTATTTGGGCCTTTAAACTTTGGCAGCCAGGGGGCACCAGGATATACAGGTATCATCATATTCACCTCCACCCCGTGACACATACAGTAGCTAGCTAGCTGAAAAGCCTGACTCGGCACAGGTTGAGGCAAGTCTCCAAAAATAAAATCCATCCGCCTGTCAGTGACATTTTTTTCTTTTGGAAGGCAGTGCAGTGATGTATTTGATACTCCCACCCTGGAATAATGCATTTCTCATGGCCGGTTTTCTGGGAAGACATGACTCCCGCATCTTCACAGATTCTTCTCAGCAGCATGAAGCGAACGTTAGAAAAGGGGGCGGGTCTAAGTCGATTTTGGAACATGACACCCATTGGTTACCCGGTTTCTACGTAGCCTCTACGTAGGAGGCGGTCTAGTTCTGTGGGGGGTGGACAAATGGCGGCAGTGAGCGATTTCACATTTTCACAGCTTTTACTTTACACCCCCAAGCCTATATGACACACAGAATCCCATAAAAACCATTTTCACAATATGGGACCTTTAAAGATGAAAAGTTGTTAAAAGAAAAACTTTTCGTCATAGGGCGTGGCCGTGGCAGGGCGGCCATTTTGTGCGTTTCGCCACCGAAAAAGGAAGTGGGTGTAACTAGAGTGTACATTGTCCAACTGGCTCGAAACTTTTCAGGATTCATAAGAGTCCAACCCTGAGGACAAATAAAGGCCGATATTTACTTAAAGTCATAGCGCCCCCTAGTGGCAACAGGAAGTAGGCGTAAAAGTCAAGGTGCTATACTTTATCGAATTCCTCCTAGAGATTTCATCCAATGGACTTCAAACTTGGTCTGTACCATCCCAACACCTTAACGGTGAAAAGTTATTAAAAGAAAAACTTTTAGTCAGACGGTGTGGGCGTGGCGTGGCGGCCATTTTGAGTGTTTAGCGATGAACAAAGAAGTTGTTGTAACTTGAGTGTACGTTGTCGTATCTGCCCGATATTTCTCACGATTTACAAGGGTCCAGGCCTGAGGACACCTACAGGCCAAAATTGACTTTTGGTCATAGAACCCTCCGCTGGTAACAGGAAATGCGCCTTATATGACAAACATCATCCGATTTACATGAAACTTAAAATGTGTGGTCTACATGTGATACTGATCCGCCCCCTATACTATGACCACGCCCACTTACTCAGGACACGCCCCCTTTCATAACATTTTAACCATTTAAGGTAGAGTCTTGTGTGAGGTGTCATTGAACTCAGCAGAGACTTCATTTTTAATTGGTCATTGTTTGACCCACCCGCTATGCTTAAGCCCCGCCCCCTTTAATACAATTTTTAAGATAGACCCTTGTGTGAGGTATCAATGAACTCAGCAGAGACTTCCTTCTTCATTATTGATGGTTTGGGCCGCCCCCTATGCTTAAGCCACGCCCCCTTTTATAACTAATGACCCGTTTGATGTAGACCCTTGTGTGAGGTATCATTGAACTCAGCAGAGACTTCGTTTTTAATTGGTCATTGTTTGACCCACCCGCTATGCTTAAGCCCCGCCCCCTTTAATACAATTTTTAAGATAGACCCTTGTGTGAGGTATCAATGAACTCAGCAGAGACTTCCTTCTTCATTTGGCCCGCCCCCTATGTTGAAGCCACGCCCCCTTTAATAAATGCTGACCCATCTAAGGTAGAGTCTTGTGTGAGGTATCATTGAACTCAGCAGAGACTTCCTTCTTCATTGGTGATGGTTTGACCCGCCCCCTACGCATTAGCCACGCCCCTTTTCACAGCTAATGAACCGTATTCACGTAGAGTCTTGTGTGAGGTATCGTTGAACTCGGCGGGGAGTTCCCTTTTCTTTGGTGACAATTTGCGGCGTCTGAGTGCCGCGCAAATGCACGGTCGCAAGGAGCTGAGTCTGCCGGTAACCCCGACGCGCGCCGAGGCGTGAGGGCCCGTCCATCGCTTCTCGCAACTTTAATTCCTTTTTTTTGTTTTTTTTAGTTAGTTGTAAACGATATTTGACTACTGATTGCAGTTTATTTTTTATTTGAGAGGAAGGGGAGGGGGGTAAGGGGCAAGGGGGTAGAAACTAGCAGTTAAAATATGGTAAACTTAGAGAGAATTATGAGCAATGAAAAAGACAAAAGACATATTGAGCCTTAAATATATTATTTTTGTGGGAAATAAGGTATAAATTTACAATTGAAGGGGGGGTGAGGGGGGTGGGCTACCTACCACAAGCTGATAAAATAGGGTATGTACATGCTCACATTGTTGGCTGACGCCCTGATCCCAAAGATGTTCATAACAACAGTCACCTTGAGATATCACCTTCACCGTCATAGGGTGGTACAGATGGAACCCAACTTTTGTGTGCATGTGTTTTTCCGTTTTTCTGTTTTTGTTTTTTTCCTTTTTTTGGTTTAGTTTTAATGACGGCTTCATGGTCATCACACAGACACACACACATGTGCTCACACATCGAAATACATACAGGTGCGTACATGCAGGCATGTATACACACACACACACTGACACACACCTATATCTGCCTATACTATGCTGTAGAAGTAAACCAGTTTGATATATTTAGATTAAAACAACGAATAACTTTCTTCAAGATTTATCAAATGTTTATTTTAATGATTTGTAGTCAACATAATGCAACAGAGAAAATCCTTGGTAGACAGCCCATAGACCTATCAGTTGTTTCATGTGCGCCTTAAAGATAATATCTTTGAATGTCAATGGGATAAATAATGTCATAAAAAGGAAAAATATTATGTTAGAGATGGAAAAAGATAAAGTGGACATAATTTACTTGCAAGAAACTCAACTGGAAAAACAGGAACATGAGAAATTACAGAAAATAACAAAAAGCCAGGTTTATTATAGTTCAAAGCAAAGAGGAGTAGCAATAATAACTAAATCTCATGTAGGCTTTGAGATCGAAGATTGTTTTACAGATAAAGAAGGGAGATATGTTTTAGTGGTTGGTAAAATAGAAGGAATGGAATTTTCTCTTCTGAATATTTATTATCCACCTGATATGGGTCCTGAACTTATGATACAATTGATAGATATACTAATTATAAAGACAAAGGGAGTTGTGATATTGGCAGTGGATTTAAATTTGGTGATGAATTCAAAACTAGATTCATCAAGCATTAAGCTACATAGAGCAGAGAAAAATGCCAGTGTATTGAGAAAAGCCTGTTTAGCTCATAGATATATGCAGATAGTTACATGCAGATAAAAAGTATATACTAGCCAAATTTCCTGTTCACGACGTAGTGGGTGAACATACCCGTTTACAATTATTTAAGGATTAAAGTTCTGTGTAATTGAGGGCTGGTTCCCACAATAACTCTGGAAAAACTATGGACCATGTTTCATACGGTTTATGGTATATACCTGTTCAGCCGCGACCTCATGAAAAAGGCGTGGTTTATGGTGAAGAAGCCAATCACATTCATCATCAGTAGACTGTACACCCCTGAGGTTGGAAAAAATGCACCATATGTGTTGTGTGTGCTAAACGAGGTCCAGTTTAATGTTGTATGAGTTTAAGGGATTCTTTTCGCAGCGGCAATTTCATAGTCTATGAAGTTGTTCTGAGACGTGATTATTGCTGGTTGAAAACTTAACCCAATACCCCGCCTGGATGTCTTGAAATATAGTCACCTATGGCAATTTTTGTTAGTCTCATGGGAGACTTTATGCTCTGTACAAATAGTAAAACCAATGTCCACAGTTAGTCACTTCTTGTGAACTTTAAATATCTTGTTTAAATGTTATTAACCAATGCTGTCCAAGTTGTGATGTACTTTCACCAATTACATTATACAAAGGATATAGTACTTCCAGCCATTGTGTAAGTGGCTAAACTGCGTTTCCTCGAATGGCCACTTGAGGCTGGCTCCAACAGTGAGTCAGTCACCATTGACATCTATGCTGAAATACCCAAATTTACAGCAGAAGTAACCATGTATAAGGCTTAGTACAAAAAAACGGGTGGGTCTCTATAGCCAAATTTCCTGTTCACGACGTAGTGGGTGAACATACCCGTTACAATTATTTAAGGATTAAAGTTCTGTGTAATTGAGGGCTGGTTCCCACAATAACTCTGGAAAAACTATGGACCATGTTTCATACGGTTTATGGTATATACCTGTTCAGCCGCGACCTCATGAAAAAGGCGTGGTTTATGGTGAAGAAGCCAATCACATTCATCATCAGTAGACTGTACACCCCCTGAGGTTGGAAAAAATGCACCATATGTGTTGTGTGTGCTAAACGAGGTCCAGTTTAATGTTGTATGAGTTTAAGGGATTCTTTTCGCAGCGGCAATTTCATAGTCTATGAAGTTGTTCTGAGACGTGATTATTGCTGGTTGAAAACTTAACCCAATACCCGCCTGGATGTCTTGAAATATAGTCACCTATGGCAATTTTTGTTAGTCTCATGGGAGACTTTATGCTCTGTACAAATAGTAAAACCAATGTCCACAGTTAGTCACTTCTTGTGAACTTTAAATATCTTGTTTAAATGTTATTAACCAATGCTGTCCAAGTTGTGATGTACTTTCACCAATTACATTATACAAAGGATATAGTACTTCCAGCCATTGTGTAAGTGGCTAAACTGCGTTTCCTCGAATGGCCACTTGAGGCTGGCTCCAACAGTGAGTCAGTCACCATTGACATCTATGCTGAAATACCCAAATTTACAGCAGAAGTAACCATGTATAAGGCTTAGTACAAAAACGGGTGGGTCTCTATAGCCAAATTTCCTGTTCACGACGTAGTGGGTGAACATACCCGTTACAATTATTTAAGGATTAAAGTTCTGTGTAATTGAGGGCTGGTTCCCACAATAACTCTGGAAAAACTATGGACCATGTTTCATACGGTTTATGGTATATACCTGTTCAGCCGCGACCTCATGAAAAAGGCGTGGTTTATGGTGAAGAAGCCAATCACATTCATCATCAGTAGACTGTACACCCCCCTGAGGTTGGAAAAAATGCACCATATGTGTTGTGTGTGCTAAACGAGGTCCAGTTTAATGTTGTATGAGTTTAAGGGATTCTTTTCGCAGCGGCAATTTCATAGTCTATGAAGTTGTTCTGAGACGTGATTATTGCTGGTTGAAAACTTAACCCAATACCCCGCCTGGATGTCTTGAAATATAGTCACCTATGGCAATTTTTGTTAGTCTCATGGGAGACTTTATGCTCTGTACAAATAGTAAAACCAATGTCCACAGTTAGTCACTTCTTGTGAACTTTAAATATCTTGTTTAAATGTTATTAACCAATGCTGTCCAAGTTGTGATGTACTTTCACCAATTACATTATACAAAGGATATAGTACTTCCAGCCATTGTGTAAGTGGCTAAACTGCGTTTCCTCGAATGGCCACTTGAGGCTGGCTCCAACAGTGAGTCAGTCACCATTGACATCTATGCTGAAATACCCAAATTTACAGCAGAAGTAACCATGTATAAGGCTTAGTACAAAAACGGGTGGGTCTCTATAGCCAAATTTCCTGTTCACGACGTAGTGGGTGAACATACCCGTTACAATTATTTAAGGATTAAAGTTCTGTGTAATTGAGGGCTGGTTCCCACAATAACTCTGGAAAAACTATGGACCATGTTTCATACGGTTTATGGTATATACCTGTTCAGCCGCGACCTCATGAAAAAGGCGTGGTTTATGGTGAAGAAGCCAATCACATTCATCATCAGTAGACTGTACACCCCCTGAGGTTGGAAAAAATGCACCATATGTGTTGTGTGTGCTAAACGAGGTCCAGTTTAATGTTGTATGAGTTTAAGGGATTCTTTCGCAGCGGCAATTTCATAGTCTATGAAGTTGTTCTGAGACGTGATTATTGCTGGTTGAAAACTTAACCCAATACCCCGCCTGGATGACTTGAAAAATATAGTCACCTATGGCAATTTTTGTTAGTCTCATGGGAGACTTTATGCTCTGTACAAATAGTAAAACCAATGTCCACAGTTAGTCACTTCTTGTGAACTTTAAATATCTTGTTTAAATGTTATTAACCAATGCTGTCCAAGTTATGATGTATTTTCACCAATTACATTATACAAAGGATATAGTACTTCCAGCCATTGTGTAAGTGGCTAAACTGCGTTTCCTCGAATGGCCACTTGAGGCTGGCTCCAACAGTGAGTCAGTCACCATTGACATCTATGCTGAAATACCCAAATTTACAGCAGAAGTAACCATGTATAAGGCTTAGTACAAAAACGGGTGGGTCTCTATAGCCAAATTTCCTGTTCACGACGTAGTGGGTGAACATACCCGTTACAATTATTTAAGGATTAAAGTTCTGTGTAATTGAGGGCTGGTTCCCACAATAACTCTGGAAAAACTATGGACCATGTTTCATACGGTTTATGGTATATACCTGTTCAGCCGCGACCTCATGAAAAAGGCGTGGTTTATGGTGAAGAAGCCAATCACATTCATCATCAGTAGACTGTACACCCCCTGAGGTTGGAAAAAATGCACCATATGTGTTGTGTGTGCTAAACGAGGTCCAGTTTAATGTTGTATGAGTTTAAGGGATTCTTTCGCAGCGGCAATTTCATAGTCTATGAAGTTGTTCTGAGACGTGATTATTGCTGGTTGAAAACTTAACCCAATACCCGCCTGGATGTCTTGAAATATAGTCACCTATGGCAATTTTTGTTAGTCTCATGGGAGACTTTATGCTCTGTACAAATAGTAAAACCAATGTCCACAGTTAGTCACTTCTTGTGAACTTTAAATATCTTGTTTAAATGTTATTAACCAATGCTGTCCAAGTTGTGATGTACTTTCACCAATTACATTATACAAAGGATATAGTACTTCCAGCCATTGTGTAAGTGGCTAAACTGCGTTTCCTCGAATGGCCACTTGAGGCTGGCTCCAACAGTGAGTCAGTCACCATTGACATCTATGCTGAAATACCCAAATTTACAGCAGAAGTAACCATGTATAAGGCTTAGTACAAAAACGGGTGGGTCTCTATAGCCAAATTTCCTGTTCACGACGTAGTGGGTGAACATACCCGTTTACAATTATTTAAGGATTAAAGTTCTGTGTAATTGAGGGCTGGTTCCCACAATAACTCTGGAAAAACTATGGACCATGTTTCATACGGTTTATGGTATATACCTGTTCAGCCGCGACCTCATGAAAAAGGCGTGGTTTATGGTGAAGAAGCCAATCACATTCATCATCAGTAGACTGTACACCCCCTGAGGTTGGAAAAAATGCACCATATGTGTTGTGTGTGCTAAACGAGGTCCAGTTTAATGTTGTATGAGTTTAAGGGATTCTTTCGCAGCGGCAATTTCATAGTCTATGAAGTTGTTCTGAGACGTGATTATTGCTGGTTGAAAACTTAACCCAATACCCCGCCTGGATGTCTTGAAATATAGTCACCTATGGCAATTTTTGTTAGTCTCATGGGAGACTTTATGCTCTGTACAAATAGTAAAACCAATGTCCACAGTTAGTCACTTCTTGTGAACTTTAAATATCTTGTTTAAATGTTATTAACCAATGCTGTCCAAGTTGTGATGTACTTTCACCAATTACATTATACAAAGGATATAGTACTTCCAGCCATTGTGTAAGTGGCTAAACTGCGTTTCCTCGAATGGCCACTTGAGGCTGGCTCCAACAGTGAGTCAGTCACCATTGACATCTATGCTGAAATACCCAAATTTACAGCAGAAGTAACCATGTATAAGGCTTAGTACAAAAACGGGTGGGTCTCTATAGCCAAATTTCCTGTTCACGACGTAGTGGGTGAACATACCCGTTACAATTATTTAAGGATTAAAGTTCTGTGTAATTGAGGGCTGGTTCCCACAATAACTCTGGAAAAACTATGGACCATGTTTCATACGGTTTATGGTATATACCTGTTCAGCCGCGACCTCATGAAAAAAAAGGCGTGGTTTATGGTGAAGAAGCCAATCACATTCATCATCAGTAGACTGTACACCCCTGAGGTTGGAAAAAATGCACCATATGTGTTGTGTGTGCTAAACGAGGTCCAGTTTAATGTTGTATGAGTTTAAGGGATTCTTTCGCAGCGGCAATTTCATAGTCTATGAAGTTGTTCTGAGACGTGATTATTGCTGGTTGAAAACTTAACCCAATACCCCGCCTGGATGTCTTGAAATATAGTCACCTATGGCAATTTTTGTTAGTCTCATGGGAGACTTTATGCTCTGTACAAATAGTAAAACCAATGTCCACAGTTAGTCACTTCTTGTGAACTTTAAATATCTTGTTTAAATGTTATTAACCAATGCTGTCCAAGTTATGATGTATTTTCACCAATTACATTATACAAAGGATATAGTACTTCCAGCCATTGTGTAAGTGGCTAAACTGCGTTTCCTCGAATGGCCACTTGAGGCTGGCTCCAACAGTGAGTCAGTCACCATTGACATCTATGCTGAAATACCCAAATTTACAGCAGAAGTAACCATGTATAAGGCTTAGTACAAAAACGGGTGGGTCTCTATAGCCAAATTTCCTGTTCACGACGTAGTGGGTGAACATACCCGTTTACAATTATTTAAGGATTAAAGTTCTGTGTAATTGAGGGCTGGTTCCCACAATAACTCTGGAAAAACTATGGACCATGTTTCATACGGTTTATGGTATATACCTGTTCAGCCGCGACCTCATGAAAAAGGCGTGGTTTATGGTGAAGAAGCCAATCACATTCATCATCAGTAGACTGTACACCCCCTGAGGTTGGAAAAAATGCACCATATGTGTTGTGTGTGCTAAACGAGGTCCAGTTTAATGTTGTATGAGTTTAAGGGATTCTTTTTCGCAGCGGCAATTTCATAGTCTATGAAGTTGTTCTGAGACGTGATTATTGCTGGTTGAAAACTTAACCCAATACCCCGCCTGGATGTCTTGAAATATAGTCACCTATGGCAATTTTTGTTAGTCTCATGGGAGACTTTATGCTCTGTACAAATAGTAAAACCAATGTCCACAGTTAGTCACTTCTTGTGAACTTTAAATATCTTGTTTAAATGTTATTAACCAATGCTGTCCAAGTTATGATGTATTTTCACCAATTACATTATACAAAGGATATAGTACTTCCAGCCATTGTGTAAGTGGCTAAACTGCGTTTCCTCGAATGGCCACTTGAGGCTGGCTCCAACAGTGAGTCAGTCACCATTGACATCTATGCTGAAATACCCAAATTTACAGCAGAAGTAACCATGTATAAGGCTTAGTACAAAACGGGTGGGTCTCTATAGCCAAATTTCCTGTTCACGACGTAGTGGGTGAACATACCGTTTACAATTATTTAAGGATTAAAGTTCTGTGTAATTGAGGGCTGGTTCCCACAATAACTCTGGAAAAACTATGGACCATGTTTCATACGGTTTATGGTATATACCTGTTCAGCCGCGACCTCATGAAAAAGGCGTGGTTTATGGTGAAGAAGCCAATCACATTCATCATCAGTAGACTGTACACCCCTGAGGTGGGAAAAAAAAAATGCACCATATGTGTTGTGTGTGCTAAACGAGGTCCAGTTTAATGTTGTATGAGTTTAAGGGATTCTTTCGCAGCGGCAATTTCATAGTCTATGAAGTTGTTCTGAGACGTGATTATTGCTGGTTGAAAACTTAACCCAATACCCCGCCTGGATGTCTTGAAATATAGTCACCTATGGCAATTTTTGTTAGTCTCATGGGAGACTTTATGCTCTGTACAAATAGTAAAACCAATGTCCACAGTTAGTCACTTCTTGTGAACTTTAAATATCTTGTTTAAATGTTATTAACCAATGCTGTCCAAGTTGTGATGTACTTTCACCAATTACATTATACAAAGGATATAGTACTTCCAGCCATTGTGTAAGTGGCTAAACTGCGTTTCCTCGAATGGCCACTTGAGGCTGGCTCCAACAGTGAGTCAGTCACCATTGACATCTATGCTGAAATACCCAAATTTACAGCAGAAGTAACCATGTATAAGGCTTAGTACAAAAACGGGTGGGTCTCTATAGCCAAATTTCCTGTTCACAACGTAGTGGGTGAACTTACCCGTTTACAATTATTTTAAGGATTAAAGTTCTGTGTAATTGAGGGCTGGTTCCCACAATAACTCTGGAAAAACTATGGACCATGTTTCATACGGTTTATGGTATATACCTGTTCAGCCGCGACCTCATGAAAAAGGCGTGGTTTATGGTGAAGAAGCCAATCACATTCATCATCAGTAGACTGTACACCCCCTGAGGTTGGAAAAAATGCACCATATGTGTTGTGTGTGCTAAACGAGGTCCAGTTTAATGTTGTATGAGTTTAAGGGATTCTTTCGCAGCGGCAATTTCATAGTCTATGAAGTTGTTCTGAGACGTGATTATTGCTGGTTGAAAACTTAACCCAATACCCCGCCTGGATGTCTTGAAATATAGTCACCTATGGCAATTTTTGTTAGTCTCATGGGAGACTTTATGCTCTGTACAAATAGTAAAACCAATGTCCACAGTTAGTCACTTCTTGTGAACTTTAAATATCTTGTTTAAATGTTATTAACCAATGCTGTCCAAGTTGTGATGTACTTTCACCAATTACATTATACAAAGGATATAGTACTTCCAGCCATTGTGTAAGTGGCTAAACTGCGTTTCCTCGAATGGCCACTTGAGGCTGGCTCCAACAGTGAGTCAGTCACCATTGACATCTATGCTGAAATACCCAAATTTACAGCAGAAGTAACCATGTATAAGGCTTAGTACAAAAACGGGTGGGTCTCTATAGCCAAATTTCCTGTTCACGACGTAGTGGGTGAACATACCCGTTACAATTATTTAAGGATTAAAGTTCTGTGTAATTGAGGGCTGGTTCCCACAATAACTCTGGAAAAACTATGGACCATGTTTCATACGGTTTATGGTATATACCTGTTCAGCCGCGACCTCATGAAAAAGGCGTGGTTTATGGTGAAGAAGCCAATCACATTCATCATCAGTAGACTGTACACCCCCTGAGGTTGGAAAAAATGCACCATATGTGTTGTGTGTGCTAAACGAGGTCCAGTTTAATGTTGTATGAGTTTAAGGGATTCTTTTCGCAGCGGCAATTTCATAGTCTATGAAGTTGTTCTGAGACGTGATTATTGCTGGTTGAAAACTTAACCCAATACCCGCCTGGATGTCTTGAAATATAGTCACCTATGGCAATTTTTGTTAGTCTCATGGGAGACTTTATGCTCTGTACAAATAGTAAAACCAATGTCCACAGTTAGTCACTTCTTGTGAACTTTAAATATCTTGTTTAAATGTTATTAACCAATGCTGTCCAAGTTATGATGTATTTTCACCAATTACATTATACAAAGGATATAGTACTTCCAGCCATTGTGTAAGTGGCTAAACTGCGTTTCCTCGAATGGCCACTTGAGGCTGGCTCCAACAGTGAGTCAGTCACCATTGACATCTATGCTGAAATACCCAAATTTACAGCAGAAGTAACCATGTATAAGGCTTAGTACAAAAACGGGTGGGTCTCTATAGCCAAATTTCCTGTTCACGACGTAGTGGGTGAACATACCCGTTACAATTATTTAAGGATTAAAGTTCTGTGTAATTGAGGGCTGGTTCCCACAATAACTCTGGAAAAACTATGGACCATGTTTCATACGGTTTATGGTATATACCTGTTCAGCCGCGACCTCATGAAAAAGGCGTGGTTTATGGTGAAGAAGCCAATCACATTCATCATCAGTAGACTGTACACCCCCTGAGGTTGGAAAAAATGCACCATATGTGTTGTGTGTGCTAAACGAGGTCCAGTTTAATGTTGTATGAGTTTAAGGGATTCTTTCGCAGCGGCAATTTCATAGTCTATGAAGTTGTTCTGAGACGTGATTATTGCTGGTTGAAAACTTAACCCAATACCCCGCCTGGATGTCTTGAAATATAGTCACCTATGGCAATTTTTGTTAGTCTCATGGGAGACTTTATGCTCTGTACAAATAGTAAAACCAATGTCCACAGTTAGTCACTTCTTGTGAACTTTAAATATCTTGTTTAAATGTTATTAACCAATGCTGTCCAAGTTGTGATGTACTTTCACCAATTACATTATACAAAGGATATAGTACTTCCAGCCATTGTGTAAGTGGCTAAACTGCGTTTCCTCGAATGGCCACTTGAGGCTGGCTCCAACAGTGAGTCAGTCACCATTGACATCTATGCTGAAATACCCAAATTTACAGCAGAAGTAACCATGTATAAGGCTTAGTACAAAAACGGGTGGGTCTCTATAGCCAAATTTCCTGTTCACACGTAGTGGGTGAACATACCCGTTACAATTATTTAAGGATTAAAGTTCTGTGTAATTGAGGGCTGGTTCCCACAATAACTCTGGAAAAACTATGGACCATGTTTCATACGGTTTATGGTATATACCTGTTCAGCCGCGACCTCATGAAAAAGGCGTGGTTTATGGTGAAGAAGCCAATCACATTCATCATCAGTAGACTGTACACACCCCCTGAGGTTGGAAAAAATGCACCATATGTGTTGTGTGTGCTAAACGAGGTCCAGTTTAATGTTGTATGAGTTTAAGGGATTCTTTCGCAGCGGCAATTTCATAGTCTATGAAGTTGTTCTGAGACGTGATTATTGCTGGTTGAAAACTTAACCCAATACCCGCCTGGATGTCTTGAAATATAGTCACCTATGGCAATTTTTGTTAGTCTCATGGGAGACTTTATGCTCTGTACAAATAGTAAAACCAATGTCCACAGTTAGTCACTTCTTGTGAACTTTAAATATCTTGTTTAAATGTTATTAACCAATGCTGTCCAAGTTGTGATGTACTTTCACCAATTACATTATACAAAGGATATAGTACTTCCAGCCATTGTGTAAGTGGCTAAACTGCGTTTCCTCGAATGGCCACTTGAGGCTGGCTCCAACAGTGAGTCAGTCACCATTGACATCTATGCTGAAATACCCAAATTTACAGCAGAAGTAACCATGTATAAGGCTTAGTACAAAAAACGGGTGGGTCTCTATAGCCAAATTTCCTGTTCACGACGTAGTGGGTGAACATACCCGTTTACAATTATTTAAGGATTAAAGTTCTGTGTAATTGAGGGCTGGTTCCCACAATAACTCTGGAAAAACTATGGACCATGTTTCATACGGTTTATGGTATATACCTGTTCAGCCGCGACCTCATGAAAAAGGCGTGGTTTATGGTGAAGAAGCCAATCACATTCATCATCAGTAGACTGTACACCCCCTGAGGTTGGAAAAAATGCACCATATGTGTTGTGTGTGCTAAACGAGGTCCAGTTTAATGTTGTATGAGTTTAAGGGATCTTTTTTTCGCAGCAATTTCATAGTCTATGAAGTTGTTCTGAGACGTGATTATTGCTGGTTGAAAACTTAACCCAATACCCGCCTGGATGTCTTGAAATATAGTCACCTATGGCAATTTTTGTTAGTCTCATGGGAGACTTTATGCTCTGTACAAATAGTAAAACCAATGTCCACAGTTAGTCACTTCTTGTGAACTTTAAATATCTTGTTTAAATGTTATTAACCAATGCTGTCCAAGTTGTGATGTACTTTCACCAATTACATTATACAAAGGATATAGTACTTCCAGCCATTGTGTAAGTGGCTAAACTGCGTTTCCTCGAATGGCCACTTGAGGCTGGCTCCAACAGTGAGTCAGTCACCATTGACATCTATGCTGAAATACCCAAATTTACAGCAGAAGTAACCATGTATAAGGCTTAGTACAAAAACGGGTGGGTCTCTATAGCCAAATTTCCTGTTCACGACGTAGTGGGTGAACATACCCGTTACAATTATTTAAGGATTAAAGTTCTGTGTAATTGAGGGCTGGTTCCCACAATAACTCTGGAAAAACTATGGACCATGTTTCATACGGTTTATGGTATATACCTGTTCAGCCGCGACCTCATGAAAAAGGCGTGGTTTATGGTGAAGAAGCCAATCACATTCATCATCAGTAGACTGTACACCCCCTGAGGTTGGAAAAAATGCACCATATGTGTTGTGTGTGCTAAACGAGGTCCAGTTTAATGTTGTATGAGTTTAAGGGATTCTTTCGCAGCGGCAATTTCATAGTCTATGAAGTTGTTCTGAGACGTGATTATTGCTGGTTGAAAACTTAACCCAATACCCCGCCTGGATGTCTTGAAATATAGTCACCTATGGCAATTTTTGTTAGTCTCATGGGAGACTTTATGCTCTGTACAAATAGTAAAACCAATGTCCACAGTTAGTCACTTCTTGTGAACTTTAAATATCTTGTTTAAATGTTATTAACCAATGCTGTCCAAGTTGTGATGTACTTTCACCAATTACATTATACAAAGGATATAGTACTTCCAGCCATTGTGTAAGTGGCTAAACTGCGTTTCCTCGAATGGCCACTTGAGGCTGGCTCCAACAGTGAGTCAGTCACCATTGACATCTATGCTGAAATACCCAAATTTACAGCAGAAGTAACCATGTATAAGGCTTAGTACAAAAACGGGTGGGTCTCTATAGCCAAATTTCCTGTTCACGACGTAGTGGGTGAACATACCCGTTACAATTATTTAAGGATTAAAGTTCTGTGTAATTGAGGGCTGGTTCCCACAATAACTCTGGAAAAACTATGGACCATGTTTCATACGGTTTATGGTATATACCTGTTCAGCCGCGACCTCATGAAAAAGGCGTGGTTTATGGTGAAGAAGCCAATCACATTCATCATCAGTAGACTGTACACCCCTGAGGTTGGAAAAAATGCACCATATGTGTTGTGTGTGCTAAACGAGGTCCAGTTTAATGTTGTATGAGTTTAAGGGATTCTTTCGCAGCGGCAATTTCATAGTCTATGAAGTTGTTCTGAGACGTGATTATTGCTGGTTGAAAACTTAACCCAATACCCCGCCTGGATGTCTTGAAATATAGTCACCTATGGCAATTTTTGTTAGTCTCATGGGAGACTTTATGCTCTGTACAAATAGTAAAACCAATGTCCACAGTTAGTCACTTCTTGTGAACTTTAAATATCTTGTTTAAATGTTATTAACCAATGCTGTCCAAGTTATGATGTATTTTCACCAATTACATTATACAAAGGATATAGTACTTCCAGCCATTGTGTAAGTGGCTAAACTGCGTTTCCTCGAATGGCCACTTGAGGCTGGCTCCAACAGTGAGTCAGTCACCATTGACATCTATGCTGAAATACCCAAATTTACAGCAGAAGTAACCATGTATAAGGCTTAGTACAAAAACGGGTGGGTCTCTATAGCCAAATTTCCTGTTCACGACGTAGTGGGTGAACATACCCGTTTACAATTATTTAAGGATTAAAGTTCTGTGTAATTGAGGGCTGGTTCCCACAATAACTCTGGAAAAACTATGGACCATGTTTCATACGGTTTATGGTATATACCTGTTCAGCCGCGACCTCATGAAAAAGGCGTGGTTTATGGTGAAGAAGCCAATCACATTCATCATCAGTAGACTGTACACCCCTGAGGTTGGAAAAAATGCACCATATGTGTTGTGTGTGCTAAACGAGGTCCAGTTTAATGTTGTATGAGTTTAAGGGATTCTTTCGCAGCGGCAATTTCATAGTCTATGAAGTTGTTCTGAGACGTGATTATTGCTGGTTGAAAACTTAACCCAATACCCCGCCTGGATGTCTTGAAATATAGTCACCTATGGCAATTTTTGTTAGTCTCATGGGAGACTTTATGCTCTGTACAAATAGTAAAACCAATGTCCACAGTTAGTCACTTCTTGTGAACTTTAAATATCTTGTTTAAATGTTATTAACCAATGCTGTCCAAGTTATGATGTATTTTCACCAATTACATTATACAAAGGATATAGTACTTCCAGCCATTGTGTAAGTGGCTAAACTGCGTTTCCTCGAATGGCCACTTGAGGCTGGCTCCAACAGTGAGTCAGTCACCATTGACATCTATGCTGAAATACCCAAATTTACAGCAGAAGTAACCATGTATAAGGCTTAGTACAAAAACGGGTGGGTCTCTATAGCCAAATTTCCTGTTCACAACGTAGTGGGTGAACTTACCCGTTTACAATTATTTTAAGGATTAAAGTTCTGTGTAATTGAGGGCTGGTTCCCACAATAACTCTGGAAAAACTATGGACCATGTTTCATACGGTTTATGGTATATACCTGTTCAGCCGCGACCTCATGAAAAAGGCGTGGTTTATGGTGAAGAAGCCAATCACATTCATCATCAGTAGACTGTACACCCCCTGAGGTTGGAAAAAATGCACCATATGTGTTGTGTGTGCTAAACGAGGTCCAGTTTAATGTTGTATGAGTTTAAGGGATTCTTTCGCAGCGGCAATTTCATAGTCTATGAAGTTGTTCTGAGACGTGATTATTGCTGGTTGAAAACTTAACCCAATACCCGCCTGGATGTCTTGAAATATAGTCACCTATGGCAATTTTTGTTAGTCTCATGGGAGACTTTATGCTCTGTACAAATAGTAAAACCAATGTCCACAGTTAGTCACTTCTTGTGAACTTTAAATATCTTGTTTAAATGTTATTAACCAATGCTGTCCAAGTTGTGATGTACTTTCACCAATTACATTATACAAAGGATATAGTACTTCCAGCCATTGTGTAAGTGGCTAAACTGCGTTTCCTCGAATGGCCACTTGAGGCTGGCTCCAACAGTGAGTCAGTCACCATTGACATCTATGCTGAAATACCCAAATTTACAGCAGAAGTAACCATGTATAAGGCTTAGTACAAAAACGGGTGGGTCTCTATAGCCAAATTTCCTGTTCACGACGTAGTGGGTGAACATACCCGTTTACAATTATTTAAGGATTAAAGTTCTGTGTAATTGAGGGCTGGTTCCCACAATAACTCTGGAAAAACTATGGACCATGTTTCATACGGTTTATGGTATATACCTGTTCAGCCGCGACCTCATGAAAAAGGCGTGGTTTATGGTGAAGAAGCCAATCACATTCATCATCAGTAGACTGTACACCCCTGAGGTTGGAAAAAATGCACCATATGTGTTGTGTGTGCTAAACGAGGTCCAGTTTAATGTTGTATGAGTTTAAGGGATTTTTCGCAGCGGCAATTTCATAGTCTATGAAGTTGTTCTGAGACGTGATTATTGCTGGTTGAAAACTTAACCCAATACCCCGCCTGGATGTCTTGAAATATAGTCACCTATGGCAATTTTTGTTAGTCTCATGGGAGACTTTATGCTCTGTACAAATAGTAAAACCAATGTCCACAGTTAGTCACTTCTTGTGAACTTTAAATATCTTGTTTAAATGTTATTAACCAATGC
>NC_041348.1:31482331-31492331 GCF_004354835.1 Perca flavescens
GAAAAACTTTACAGTGTTTGCTTCCACTATGATCAATGAAACTGGCGACACCAGACAGAGATTAAGTGGTGCGTCTGCTCCGCGGAGATCCACTCTACAAGCGTAAAAACAGGACAGTCTTCTATTTATATTTTCTACGTGAGGTGTGTGTGGCTCTTTCACACAGAAATGGATCCTAAAGTGTCTTTATTTCTTTTAAATCAAACTACCGATATACAGAAAATGACTGAATGACCATCACGCCGAAAATGCGTGCATGCTAGAAATAGGACCAATGCTTATTTTTCATGTGACATGCAAGCGTGTTGGAAGCGTTTCCAGGCAAAATAGAATAGGAAAAGATGTTTATATGTCATTTTGACACAAATACATTTAATAAATGACATGTTGATGTTTGAAAGTCTCAAGGTTTTGACATAAATGCAGATATATATATATATAATTTAAACCAATATCATGGACTTTATTATCGCAAGAAAGGGAATTGAAATATAAATATATATTTATACATATATCGAATGTGCAAACAAATGTACAAACACAAAAATATTGACAAAATAAAGTTGAAGAACATGCTATTATTTCATTTTATCAATAGGAAACATCCATGTGTCCAGACAAGGCTAGCAGCTAACCTCGTCTGGACACATGGATGTTTCCCATAAACATAAATGTATATACTGATCTGATTACAGCAAAGACAACGTCGGCAGTATTGATGGCAAAATAAGCTACAGAATATTTCCTTCTGGATTAACAGGTGACATATTTATCTGCATTTATGTCAAAACCTCAAGACTTTCAAACATCAACATGTCATTTATTAAATGTATTCATGTCAAAATGACATATAAACATCTTTTCCTATTCTATTTGGTTTGGAAAAGGCTTCAAAAACGCTCGCGTGTCGTTAGGATGGGATAGGCATGAGCTTTAGTTTCAGCCACTTTCAGTCATTATTTACTGTTTGAGTTTACACTGTGATATGTATATAATTATTGTTTTTATGATGACTGAATAAACTACTGCTGCTACTAATACTAGGTTCACAGACAACACCACAGCGTTGACTACTGACTTCTGCTACACCGCCATCATCGTCACCCTGCTGAAAGCCAGAAACTTCCAGCGACACAAAGCGGTGCGGGTGGTGCTGGCCGTGGTGGCGGTGTTCGTCGTCTGCCACTTGCCGTACAACGTGACGTTGCTCTACGACACCGCCAACATGTTCGAGCTGCAGTCGTGCCAAGACTCGGACATCCTGCAAGTGGCCAAGACGGTGACGCAGACCATCGCCTACCTGCACTGCTGCCTGAACCCGGTGCTGTATGCCTTCGTCGGCGTGAAGTTCAGGAACCACTTCAGGAGGATCGTCCAGGATCTGTGGTGTCTGGGGAAGAGATACATCGCCCCTCGACGGTTCTCCAGGGTAACCTCCGAGATCTACGTGTCCACCCGCCGCTCAGTGGACGGATCCAGCGAAAACGGCTCGTCTTTTACCATGTGAGGATGCCCGGCGGGTTCATGTGTGGACCAGTAACTTCCCTCCTAGACCCAACGATTACAAACTACCCTCCTAGACCCAAAGGTTAGAAACTACCCTCCTAGACCCAAATATTAGAAACTACCCTCCTAGACCTAAAGATTAGAAACTTCCCTCCTAGACCCAAAGATTAGAAACTTCCCTCCTAGACCCAAATATTAGAAACTACCTTCCTAGACCCAAAGATTAGAAACTACCTTCCTAGACCCAAAGATTAGAAACTTCCCTCCTAGACCCAAATATTAGAAACTACCCTCCTAGACCCAACGATTACAAACTTCCCTCCTAGACCCAAAGATTAGAAACTACCCTCCTAGACCCAAAGGTTAGAAACTACCCTCCTAGACCCAAATATTAGAAACTACCCTCCTAGACCTAAAGATTAGAAACTTCCCTCCTAGACCCAAAGATTAGAAACTTCCCTCCTAGACCCAAATATTAGAAACTACCTTCCTAGACCCAAAGATTAGAAACTACCTTCCTAGACCCAAAGATTAGAAACTTCCCTCCTAGACCCAAATATTAGAAACTACCCTCCTAGACCCAACGATTACAAACTTCCCTCCTAGACCCAAAGATTAGAAACTACCCTCCTAGACCCAAAGGTTAGAAACTACCCTCCTAGACCCAAATATTAGAAACTACCCTCCTAGACCCAAATATTAGAAACTACCCTCCTAGACCCAAATATTAGAAACTACCTTCCTAGACCCAAAGATTAGAAACTACCTTCCTAGACCCAAAGATTAGAAACTTCCCTCCTAGACCCAAATATTAGAAACTACCCTCCTAGACCCAAATATTAGAAACTACCCTCCTAAACCCAAATATTAGAAACTACCCTCCTAGACCCAAATATTAGAAACTACCCTCCTAGATCCAAATATTAGAAACTACCCTCCTAGACCCAAATATTAGAAACTACCCTCCTAGACCCAAATATTAGAAACTACCTTCCTAGACCAAAAGATTAGAAACGTCCCTCCTAGACCCAAAGATTAGAAACTACCCTCCTAGACCCAAATATTAGAAACTACCCTCCTAGACCCAAAGATTAGAAACGTCCCTCCTAGACCCAAAGATCAAATACTTCCCTCCTAGACCCAAAGATTAGAAACTACCTTCCTAGACCCAAAGATTAGAAACTACCTTCCTAGACCCAAATATTAGAAACTACCCTCCTAGACCCAAATATTAGAAACTACCCTCCTAGACCCAACGATTACAAACTTCCCTCCTAGACCCAAAGATTAGAAACTACCCTCCTAGACCCAAATATTAGAAACTACCTTCCTAGACCCAAAGATTAGAAACTACCCTCCTAGACCCAAATATTAGAAACTACCTTCCTAGACCCAAAGATTAGAAACGTCCCTCCTAGACCCAAATATTAGAAACTACCCTCCTAGACCCAAAGATTAGAAACGTCCCTCCTAGACCCAAAGATCAAATACTTCCCTCCTAGACCCAAAGATTAGAAACTACCTTCCTAGACCCAAAGATTAGAAACTACCTTCCTAGACCCAAATATTAGAAACTACCCTCCTAGACCCAAAGATCAAATACTTCCCTCCTAGACACAAAGATTAGAAACTTCCCTCCTAGACCCAAAGATTAGAAACTTCTCTCCCTGACCCAAAGATCCAGAAACTTTCCTCCCGAAGATCACCGGAAAAGCCTGCTGGTCTCTGGAAATCTAAAACTCAAGTAAATAATTGTGTTGCTTCAACCCTTGTGTTGTGTTCTGAACTTGTTTTTTTTTTTAAAAGATAATTATTTCTTGGGGGCGGGTTTTTCCGCCTTCTTTTAATGGATAGAACAGCAAGGTGAGAAAGAGGGAAGACATGCAGGAAATCATCATAGGCCGGACTCGAACCCCAGACCTCTGCATCGAGTCATAAACCTCCCAGTATATGTGCGCCCGTTCTACCCACATTGCCACTTTCTTCCATGTTTTAGATGCTATTTTTCACTAACATCAACTCATTACCAATAGTGTTACACGTATTTTTGGAATTCATGGTCAATAAAAATCATTTATACCATTATATTATATCTGATGTTGAAATTATGAATTATTTTGACTAATATTAGGGGAACATATGTCAGTGGAGAATCACAGAAGTGTGGATCTCAAAGTTTAGTTCAGGTTTTGAAACCATTTACATTTTTTCAATTGCTATGAGATTGAATACCCACAATTCAGTGAAAGTAGTAATTGAGTACTTGCAATTGTACTTAATTTTTTGATTAATTTAGTTAAAAAGAAACCCATATATCTGATACAAAAGTTTTGAGAACGGGTCAAATTTGACCCGAGGACGCCATGAGGGCTGAGCTGTAGGTGTGACAACATAAATCTGATGGTTTTAAGTAGGGATGCAGTGATCCGACTTTTTCAGTCCCGATACCGATGCCAGGGCTTTGTGTATCTGTCGATACCCGATACCGATCCGATACCGTCGCTGAATTAATAATAAACTGTATGCCTTCCACCTTGTACCTTCCTTCTACCATGTGGAAGAGACTAAATGCACCAGACCTTCCTAACTAAGACAAAATAGCATAGATGTAATGTATTGAATCCTTATTTATTTGTTATTTAAAAAACCATTGAACATTCAAATCGAAAATATAATGTAATCAAACTTCTTAAAATAAATTTAAATAAATAATAATGGGCCTTCAATAATGGGCCACCTTTATATACAGTAGGTTTATAATGGCTCATTCTACTGTCAGGAGTACATAGAATATCACAAAAACATCTTAATGTCATCATGTTTACTAAAAGCTTTCATTAAGGGTTTGCTTGGCTCCACAACATTATACAATAACTTTATATGAAGTAAAATCCATGAAACAATTACAGAAGCTAAACTATTTGTATTGTGCAAACTGCAAAGTAGTAAAATAAACTCAAATTGAATGAATAGCCTACACATAGAAACAACTTTAACATTGTTTCCCTTTCAAAACTTCATAGTTGTAAGCTAGTACTGTATAAACACTACCTTGGCCACAGGTAAGTTAGGTTGTAGTGTGGTTGTAGTGGGCGAGTGAACGTAGCTCCGCTGTCAGCCTCCTTCGCTGTTTGAATAACGTCAGCAGGTTGGCTGACGTATTTCAGCGAGGCGAGACATCTTAAATCCAGAGTTTTAATCATTGCTCTGAACCCGTCTGTCTCAACGCTCTGTGGAGGGACCGGAGGTGGATTGCGTTCATAATGTTGCTCCGCGTCATGCTTGAAGTGACACGTCTTTAACGTTAGCACAGTAACGTTGTGCGAAACGTAACAGAATATGTAAACAGAAAGGTTGTCAGGCCTCCATTAAATTGTAAACAGAAACAATTGATTATGGCGAGATCGATTATCGACGCAGCATCGTCCATGTCCACGATTCGATGCATCGATTATTTGATTAATTTCAACACTTCTAGCGTGGATGGAGGAAGGGCATAGGTACATGACGTTTGATGCCTGTATGATTATGAAACCTGCCTTCAAAGGGGGAGTTTTTAAAATCCACATTGGAGCACACAATGGTCCACAAGCTCACCCACATCCCACCGGTCGAAAAGCACCCTCCTCAGTTCTCCTGTGAGTTGGGTTTTAGCTAAGGCAGTATCACGTTCTGTCAGCAGATGCCGGCAAAGCACCATTGTGCCTGTGCAGTGTGTGCATCTCTACAGCTCTGATTAGGACTACTGACACCATGTCAGTAAATAATGTCTTCAGTTGTTGTCCCTCCTTGTCAGTGTTGTGCCTGAAAGCGTCCATTGAACGATAGTTCATGAATTCGTTCATATTTTGAGCGAACGTGAAGTGAACATACTGTATTTCTGCCTGATGAACATTACTGTGAACTCCATTCTGGTGTCTGTGAACGGGACACTCTCTCAGTTTAACTTCGTTCCAATAGGGGGCCAGATTTCTATAGAGCCTTGCAGGCAAAAACCACGGCTGAAACACAACGTATACAGGCTTTCATATGGAGCGGAAAAAACACCCAAACTGGCAACACCAGCCACCAGTGTCTCACCGCCACATGGGTCATCAAAACAGAAAGCAGCGTGGAGGCTTCGTATGATCATTTAAACCAGTTTTATGACGAGGTCGGTGAGGATGGAAAGATCTGACATTTCTGTGCAAACTTCAAAAAGAAAATCTGCACTTCAGTCCCATCCACAGCAGACCTGAAACGGCACGCTGAACTGATTGGATATGAAGATGAAATCTGACGCATAGTTTCAGTGTTAAAAACTGATACAATAATTGCTGTCTGTGGTTCTCTATGGGCTGTCGCGATAATTTAGAAAAATAATAGCTCACAGCAACATGAACTATGAACAAAGTTCATTTTTGGAACTGTGAACTTAGTTGACAAAAGCTGCGTGAGAGCTCTCGTCTCTGATCTCAAAACAGTGAAAACTCAAAAAACGATTTTACTTCACGGCTGAGAGCACAAAAATGGTAAAATACCACCAAAGGCAAAAGCAGAAGTGAAATCGGATGAATAATATGTGTCACTCGCGCATGTAAATGAACTGATGCAGCAACAAGAGGATATGTTCGTGGCGCTGCTTGGACAAAAACATAACAACTTCAAAGGCTTTGTTAAAATCATTATGGACTCCATAAACAGCAGACTGCAATAACTGCAATAGTTACTGCAATGCAATAACTATGGATGTACAGGATATTAAAACCAGCTTGCAATTTACACAAAAAGATGTGGATGACATTAAAACTGACAGTGCGAAGCAAACCGAACACTTCAACGCGATGCAGTCAGACATCTTTTGTGACAGTTTACTGGCTGTCACCGATAAAATGGAGTATTTGGAGGGACAATCCAGGCGTAACAACCTCGTTTTCGAGGGAATACAGGAGGCACCAGGAGAGACCTGGGCCGAGACGGAGGAGAAAGTGAAAAAAGTGTTGGCGGAGAAGTTACAGCTGCAGCGAGAGGTTGAAGTGGAGATGGCCCACCGTACAGGGAAACCTGGAGGAGACCGAACAAGGCCAATTGTGGTGAAATTTCTGAGGCACAAGGACAGATCTGCCATACTACAACGCACTAAGTTACTGAAAGGATCCAAACTCTTTATCAACGAGGACTTCACGGATACTGTCAGAAGAACAAGGAAGGAACTGATACCGGAGTTGAGAGCAGCGAGAGAAAAAGGGGACATTGCCTATCTACGACAAGACAAACTGATCATCCATCCTCGGTCCAGTACACCAAAATAGACGTGAAACATCTAATGTACAACCAGGTCTGCTGAATCGCTGACCGTATCGTATCATTTCTCACAACTCACACATGTAGGCCTACTGGAGAAAATCAACTACAGAGGATTGTTGATCTTGACAATCTAGATCTAGAGCAATCTAGAGCTGAACACCTTTCAATACACGGAACATCACTCACTTGGACTTGGAAAATGATATTGATCCTGTAAACAACTTTTTCCTCAACACCAACAACAATTGCTGTTATTACAACAATGAACAGTTCAATAGTTCAGTTAAGACTGAAAAACAATTATCAATAATCCACTTTAACAGCAGAAGCCTATATGCTAACTTTCACAACATTAAACATTATCTAAATCAGTTTAAACAGCCTTTCAATATAATTGCTGTATCGGAAACTTGGATAACCAGTGAAAAGTGCTCAGATTTTGAAATTAAAGGCTATGAAATGTGTTGTATTAACAAAGAAAACAAGAATGGGGGTGCTGTGGCTTTGTATGTGGACCCGAAATAGAATTACAAGGTCGTGGAAAAAATGTCAACAGTGGTGGCTGATTTACTTGAATGTGTTACAATAGAAGTTTGTAGGGAATAGGGAATTTTTTTTTTTTATTTATTTATTGTAAGTTGCATCTATAGATCACCAGGTTCTAATAGTGATTTATTCAAGGATTGGATGGAGGAAAAAATTACAAAAACAAATCAGAAAGTCATGTTCATCTGTGGTGATTTTAACATTGATTTGCTAAATCCAAATAAGCACAATATGACAAAGGACTTTATCAGCACCGTGTATAGGGTTAGATAGTGTATCTGGGCTTTTTTCCCAAAATTACCAGACCCAGTAGGATGACATAGATAACGATACAGTGAGTGGACTATTAATAAACGACATCAGTGAACACTTACCAGTTTTTACAGTTTACAACAGTAACTACACATCTAAAAAGGACAACAAACCTCTCTTCAGACGGGTCAGAACAGAAGAGTCTATGGTTGCACTGAAAGATGATCTCCTTTCACAAGACTGGGAAATAATATATCAGTAAAATGATATTGATAAATTTGATGAATTCCTAAGAATATTTAAATTATTATATGATAAGAATTGAAAACAAAAATACAGTGATAGTACGTGGATTTCAAAAGGATTACAAAATGCCTGTAAAAAAAGAATTCACTTTATAGAGAATTTATTAAACACAGAACTAAAATAATAAATATAATAAATATAAAAATGAGCTAATTAAGATTATGAGAATTTGTAAGAGAGAATACTATTGTAAACTATTAGATAATAAAAATAATATAAAGAGTATATGGAATATACCAAATAGTATTATAAGAAAGGGGCACGAGACAGTCTAATTATCCCCAGTATTTTACTTGTAATGAAAAGAACATTAATAATATGTAGGACATGGTCAATCATTTTACTAAATATTCTGCAAATGTTGGACCAGATTTAGCTGAAAAAATTCCTATTCCGCAGATGATCAATACAATGATCTTATTGAAAGAAATCAATGCTCAATGTTTCTTAAAGCTGTAGAAGAAAAGGAAATAATAGACATTGTTAAAAAATGCTAAACTAAAGCATCCCCGGATTGTAACGAAATAGATATCAAGATAGTAAAAAATGTAATTGAGGGGATCTCAAAACCATTAACTCATATTGTTAATTTGTCATTCCAAACTGGTAAATTTCCAACTAAAATGATAACAGCCAAAGTCATACCTTAGTACGAAACTGGAGATAAACACCACTTCACAAATTACAGGCCGGTCTCTCTACTGCCACAATTCTCAAAAATTCGTGAAAAACTCTTCAATGACAGATTGGGCAAATTCATAGATTAATACAAATTACTTACTGATAGTCAATATGGATTCAGAAAAAACAGGTCAACATCACTAGCTTTAACTGATCTCATTGAAGAAATCACAAATTCCACAGACAAAAAAAAATATAGAGCGTGGTCTAGACCAGTGGTTCCCAACCTTTTTTCCTTGGCGCCCCCCCTACTCATGTCTAAGAAAACCTGAGCCCCCCCCACCCGCCCGAAACCGAAGTTGAGGTAACTCTCGAGATAGAGCCTTACTTTCTTTTTTGATACAGAGCAGTTATCAGCACTGTTACGTTTCTCCTCCATGTTTCATTCATAAAATAGTGATGCCGTGGCGGCAGGAAAAATGAGGATACAACAAAATATATAGTTTTCATACAGACTTTTGTATACATTATATATTCTAGTGTATTATCATCATTTGTTTAACATGTGCAAAACAATTTTTTTTACCTCAACCTCAAACCAGATAAAGACTCGCGCCCCCCCTGTGATCTTTGCCGCCCCCCCTGGGGGTGCCCGGACCCCAGGTTGGGAACCAGTGGTCTAGACCTACTCTATCTGTAAAGTGTCTCGGGCTAACTCTTGTTATGATTTGATACTATAAATAAAATTGAATTGAAATTGAATTAAATATGGAGTTGGGGTATTTATTGATTTGAAAAAAGCATTTGATACAATTAATCATGACATATTAATCAATAAATTGTAACGGCTCGGGATTAGGGGGATAGAGTTGAATTAAAACAACTGTAGCGTCTGGTATGAATGTCGATTGAGTATATAAAATACCTTAAAATACTCTAACACATCTAGCGCTACTCCAAGAAGAGCAGGCCATGTCATTTGAAATTGTGACACATCATTTTAAGAAAAACAATATTTAAGACCGACAGTACAGTTATTTAAAAGACAGGCAACAATTTGTGAAGTTGGGAGATTATACATCTGAATGTTTGGACATTGCGTGTGGTGTCCACCAGTGGTCAGTATTGGGACCAAAATTATTTATCCTCTATATAAATGACATTTGTAAAGTATCTGAAATTACTGAAATTTGTATTATTTGCAGATGACACAAACATGTTGGGTTCTGGTCAGAATTTACAGCAACTCTTGGACATAATAAAACTGTCTAGAATTATCTCATTTATTTCTTGGCTAAAGCAAAGCACAGTTTAGACTACAAATCGCTCCACATTTTGTATTGTTCAATGGTGTTACCGTATTTAAATTACTGTGTAGAGGTTTGTGGTAACACATATCACAATTCATTGAAATCGTTAATTATACTTAAAAAAAGAGCAATAAGAATAATTCATAACACTGGATATTTGGAACACACCAATT
>NC_041348.1:31497331-31504831 GCF_004354835.1 Perca flavescens
CAACAAAGCCCAAACCAAACTGAACTAAGACAGGGAGTGACCAGTGTGTGTACTTTAGGCTAGTTCATTTGTTTCCATGGAAACCAGGTCAGATCCCTAACCTGATCACTTCTTGTTCGTCCGGTTCTAAAGTGCTCAGAGTGGTTTTGTTTTGCCTGCATCATCCTTCAGAACACACACACACACACACACACACACACACACACACACACACACACACACACTCTCATGCACATGCACACACACATACACACACATGCACACACACACACACACATATATATATATATACATACACAGATTATCACAATGATTTGAGTAAGGAGTCGTCCTGTCTTCCTTTAGGTATTCATATTGCCTCTCTGTGTGTGTGTGTGTGTGTGTGTGTGTGTGTGTGTGTGTGTGTGTGTGTGTGTGTGTGTGTGTGTGTGTGTGTGCGCAGGTGTGTGTGTGTGATGCCTGAAGGATCCCTCTGCTCCTCCCATGACGTCCCCATGGATGAAGGTAAGAACCTTACTCTTTACTCCGTGTTTCACACACGTTTAGAAAAGTAGTTCTTAAGGCTCCGTTAGTGTCGGCTTAGTTTAAACATAGACCGTGTGTTGTTGTTTTCATTGTTAACCAGCATCATGGGGTGCTAGCTGTAGATGGTCTGTCTGTCTGTGTCTGCCTGTCTGTCTGTGTCTGCCTCTTTCTGTCTGTCTGTCTGTCTGTCTGTCTGTCTGTCTTTCCGTTGTTGGTGGAGGGAACCGGCAGCTCTCACAGCAATAACACCACCAATGTCCCACAGTGGATAATAGGTGTCTGTCTGTCTGTCTGTTTCTCTGTCTGTCTGTCTGTCTGTCTGTCTGTCTGTCTGTCTGTCTGTCTGTCTGTCTGTCTGTCTGTCGGTCTGTCTACTATGGATTTCTAGAGGTTTTGGGCTGCATCTGCAACATTCCCGAGAGATATTCCCACTACAAATAGATTGTCTTGTTGGGTGGAATATATATATATATATATATATATATATATATATATATATATATATATACATGGGTTTCTCAGCAACGTCATCACTGCTTGCGCACGCAACCGGGGGGCAGAAAGAAGACGTGTTTTGTGTAGCTAGCTAGCTAGTAGCGGCATAGCGTAAATCAAAATGCCAAGGACTTGTTGCGTAGTTAATTGTACAAACAGAGCCAGTGATGGGGGGCCTGATGTTTTTAAATTATAAATTAATTAAATATTAAGCTTCGCTCCTCTGAGATGGGTGGGGTTTTTGTTACGTTACATACAAAGCTAACTGGCTATAGTTAGCCTACATTAGCTAACGTTGCCGAGACAGTGGCAGTAGAGCTTCGGCGAGCTAACCAAGACGGTGTTATCAACCTCTGCTGCAAAAAAACAATCAACCTGAAGTGATGTTTTGAAACTAACATATTGTACCTTTTTAATTCATTACAATGGGGAAACCTCGCGGATAGACTTTCGACATACATTGCATATATTTACACTTTGAATTTCGTCATGGTATTTATATAACACATACTCTATGGTCTTACAAAGCTAACGTTTTTGACCGATTACAATTTAATAATTTTTTTGTGAGCTGGAGAGCTCTCGTTATGAGAAGCTAGCTATAGATGCTAAGAAGGGTTGAATCTATCCTGTCAGATATACTTGTAGCCTCTGTGTGACCCGAGTAGTTCCAGGACCATAGTTCTAGGACCGGTCCACCTTTAGTTATTATAACGTGGCCATCTAACCACCACTACGAGAAGGGAAAAGGGCGAAGACCCTGTCCTGAAGTAGGAGCTGAATGTCTCATGTTTCCATCTGGATCACGATTTAAACTCCCCGAACTCAGAACCAACAGAACCCTCTTTGGTACCTGCAGACATTCTACGTCTTGATTCTATAAAGAACCACAGATAGATAATGACAAACTTTTGATTCAGTATTTACTGGTTTTCTATTGTTTTTAACTGCCTGCAAGGTAGGCAGTGTGTGTCTGTGTGTGTGTGTGTGTGTGTCTGTCTGTCTGTCTGTCTGTCTGTGTTTGTGTGTGTGTGTCTCTGTGTGAGTGTGTGTGTGTTTGTGTGTTTGTGTGTGTGTGAGTGTGTCTGTCTGTCTGTCTGTCTGTCTGTGTTTGTGTGTCTTTGTCTGTGTGTGTGTCTGTGTGTGTGTGTGTGAGTGCGTCTGTCTGTCTGTCTGTCTGTGTGTGTTTGTGTGTGTGTGTGTGTCTCTGTGTGAGTGTGTGTGTCTGTCTGTCTGTCTGTGTGTGTTTGTGTGTCTTTGTCTGTGTGTGTCTCTCTGTGTGTGTCTCTGTGTGTGTGTATGTGTGTCTGTCTATCTGTGTGTGTGTTTGTGTTTGTGTGTCTTTGTGTGTGTGTGTCTCTGTGTGAGTGTGTGTGTCTCTGTGTGTGTTTGTGTTTGTGTGTCTTTGTCTGTGTGTGTCTCTCTGTGTGTGTATCTGTGTGAGTGTGTGTGTCTGTCTGTCTGTGTGTGTGTGTTTGTGTGTCTTTGTCTGTGTGTCTCTGTGTGTGTGTCTCTGTGTGTGTGTGTCTCTGTGTGAGTGTGTGTGTCTGTCTGTGTGTGTGTGTGTGTGTGTGTCTGTCTGTCGGTCGGTGTGTGTGAGTGTGTGTATTTGTGTGTCTTTGTCTGTGTGTCTCTGTGTGTGTGTGTGTGTGTGTCTGTGAGTGTGTGTGTCTGTCTGTCTGTGTGTGTGTGTTTGTGTTTGTGTGTCTGTCTGTCTGTGTGTGTCTGTGTGTGAGTGTGTGTGAGTGTGTGTGTTTGTGTTTGTGTGTCTTTGTCTGTGTGTCTGTCTGTGTGTGTGTTTGTGTTTGTGTGTCTTTGTGTGTGTGTGTCTCTGTGTGAGTGTCTGTCTGTCTGTGTGTGTGTGTTTGTGTTTGTGTGTCTGTCTGTCTGTGTGTGTCTGTGTGTGAGTGTGTGTGAGTGTGTGTGTTTGTGTGTCTTTGTCTGTGTGTCTGTCTGTGTGTGTGTGTGTGTTTGTGTGTCTCTGTGTGAGTGTATGTGTCTGTCTGTCTGTGTGTTTGTGTTTGTGTGTCTTTGTCTGTGTGTGTGTCTGTCTGTCTGTGTGTCTTTGTGTGTGTGTGTCTCTGTGAGTGTGTGTGTGTGTGTGAAAATATTTAGACTTTTTTTATCAAATTATCCAGATTCTACACACACACACACACACACACACACACACACACACACACACACACACACACACACATATTCCGATTTTTTTTTTCTCAAAAATGTTTCGATTGTTTTCCTCAAAATATTCATTCCACGTTGAAAATAATCTTAGAACATATCAGATACTTCTCAGACTTTAAGACTCTTCTTAAAGGAGACCTTAACTTCTCCCAAAGACATTTTCTGGGAAGTCCTTTCCTTTTACTCAAGTATTGCTTTCAAACACTTCATACAGCAACAAGTTGTCTGGTTGTATCCTCTCCCCTCTGCTCGTTCCTCTGAGGCTAATTGGATTAAGCCCCGCCCCCTCCCGGCAGAGCGCTAAGCCCCGCCCCCTTCCCGTCAGAGCGCTAAGCCCCGCCCCCTCCGGGCAGAGCTGCAGGTAGAGTGAACAGACTGGAGGACTGTCTCTGCACACGCTCTGTTAAGGTAGGCTTAAACACACATATATGGTATATTTAGAGCCTGTAACTATACCGATTATTTTCATCCTGGATTTATGTGGATTATTTTGAATATGGAGCATATCATAAAATGTCAAAAACATTTTTAAAATCTACAAAAACGTTGAAGAAAAGCGACAAAAGGTAGGCTCTCCTACACAGCCATCATGGGTTATTTAACCCTGAAACAGAGGCTGCTGTGCTGCTTAAATGGGCTGTTTTCTGTTAGGAGTCTGGTCTAGTTAGAGCTGCAACTAACTACTATTCATTTTTGTCATTACAAAAAGAACAACAATGCACACACACACACACACACACACACACACACACACACATATACACAGACAGACACACATACACTGTCTGTCTGTGTGTGTGTGTGTGTGTGTGTGTGTGTGTCTCTCCTGTACTACTTTTACCTGATTTTGTCGTTAAGATCTTTCACCGTTGTGTATTTCCTCGCTTTGTAACATGACTGAAGTGGAGGCTGCTGACGGCATTTTAGTCCTTCTTACTTTTTACAGAGTAAGTAAGCTCTGTGATTGGTTGATTTGCAAACGGGGTAAATATTTCTTCAGTTGAAAACAGCCTTGTTGCAGTATTATTAGCAGTATTATTTGCAGTATCATGCTGTGTGTTGGTTGTAATCTCTGCTGCTCTCTCTGTACCGGATTAACTCATCTAACTAATCCTCATTATCACAGATTACACACACACACACACACACACACACACACACACACACACAGAGACACAGAGACACAGACTCACACACACACACACACACACACACACACACACACACACACAGTACAGGCCAAAAGTTTGGACACACCTTCTCATTCAATGTGTTTCCTTTTTATTTTCATGACTATTTACATTGTAGATTCTCACTGAAGGCATCAAAACTATGAATGAACACATATGGAATTATGTACTTAACAAAAAGTGTGAAATAACTGAAAACATGTCTTATATTTTAGATTCTTCAAAGTAGCCACCCTTTGCTTTTTTTTATTAATAAGGAAATAATTCCACTAATGAACCCTGACAAAGCACACCTGTGAAGGTAAAACCATTTCAGGTGACTACCTCATGAAGCTCATTGAGAGAACACCAAGGGTTTGCAGAGTTATCAAAAAAAGCAAAGGGTGGCTACTTTGAAGAATCTAAAATATAAGACATGTTTTCAGTTATTTCACACTTTTTTGTTAAGTACATAATTCCATATGTGTTCATTCATAGTTTTGATGCCTTCAGTGAGAATCTACAATGTAAATAGTCATGAAAATAAAAAGGAAACACATTGAATGAGAAGGTGTGTCCAAACTTTTGGCCTGTACTGTGCATACATACACACATGCATGCACGCATACACACACACATGCATACATACATACATACATAGATACATACATACAGTACATGCATGCAGACACACACACACACACGCACTTACACAGAGACACAGACACATGATAAAAGTAGTGATTATTTACATGGAGTCTGGTGGGTCAGGACACAGTTGAGGTCGGTCCACATTATATTCAGTGTCATCTGCTCTGTTATTCCTTTTGTCGGTCTTTAAAACCTCTTCCATCAGACTGCTGCTGCTCCCTTTCATGAAGCTCTCACTTGTGTTTTGGAGTCATACTTTGTTATCTGTATATTTGTGTAAAACTGCAGGAGGAAGAGGATTCAAATACAACCTACCAGACTCCATGCAAATAATCAGGACTTTCATCATCGTAAAACACACTTCATTCAAAGTGGACAGAAACTAAATAAAACTACCAAAAGCCGTCTTGGTTCATCTTTCCACTGTTCCAACAATCACCACTCTGGTTTGGTTGAAATAAACCCTTAATTCACCCATTTACATGTGGAGATATGCTGGCTCTATACACGCTAAAAGTCCTGATTATTTACATGGAGTCTGGTGGAGATATGCTGGCTCTATACACGCTAAAAGTCCTGATTATTTACATGGAGTCTGGTGGAGATATGCTGGCTCTATACACGCTAAAAGTCCTGATTATTTACATGGAGTCTGGTGGAGTTTGGTGATGGTGATTTCGGGGCTGTTTGATGTTAAACTAAAAGGATCTTACTCTTTAACTAAAAGCTCTATCTCTGTAGGGATCCATCCCATCTGCAGGAGTCTTTAGGAAGGAAACCACAGCTTCTCAGAGGTGTTTCTCATATTTTGTCCACCCTGGTTGATTAAAGCTGAGGTCACAGCGTGATAAAGGGTCCGTTGTGTCTTCCAGAACAGTCGGGACATTGTCCCGCCCCTCCGGGACACTCCGTGACACAAACAAACACACGCTGGTCTCAGATCAGACTCGGACGTAAATATCTGGTCATTATTTATCCTAAGTCATAGAAACAGCAACCAGAACAAATCGTGTCATTTCTGCATCGCTCAGTCTTTGAAATTTAGGTAAGAATGAAAATAAATAATATAATAAATAATTAGTTTTGACGTGCTGTGTTTCTGTCTTGTGGGTTTTAAAGACAGAAGTTGAACAAACACAGACTTTCACACACACACACACACACACACACACACACACACACACACACACACACACACACACACACACACACACACACACACACACACGCATGCATGCACCGCATGCACACACACACACACACACACACACACACACACACACACACACACACACACACACACACACACACACATACACACACGCATGCATGCACCGCATGCACACACACACACACACACACACACACACACACACACATACACGCATGCATGCACCGCACGCACGCACAGACGCACACACAGATACACACATACAGACACACACACAGACACACATACACGCATGCAGGCACCGCATGCACACACACACACACACACACACACACACACACACACACACAGATACACACACACACACACACACACATACAGACACACACACACACACACACACACACACACACATACACACACACACACACACACACACACACACACATACACACACACACACACACACACACACACACACATACAGACACACACACACAGACACACATACACGCATGCAGGCACCGCATGCACACACAGACACACACACACAAACACAGAAACACACACACACAAGCACGCAGACACACACAGGCACGCACACACAGAAGCACGTACGCATGCACACACACACACACACACACACACACACACACACATACAGACACACACACACACACACACACACACACACACAGACACACACACACACAGACACACATACACGCATGCATGCACAAACACGCACGCAGACACACAAACACAGAAACACACACAAGTACGCAGACACACACAGGCACAGGCATACACACACACACACACAGATGCACACACACACACACACACACACACACAGGCACGTGTACACTTCAGTTCAGTTCAGTTGTATTTGTCATTGCTACATCACAAAAACGAAATATTGTCAGAGCAAAAACAAACAGACAGGCATATCTATATATATTATTATATATTTTATCTATATATGTCCCCATGAAAATAATGTACCCATGACTTTATACCTAATTTAATTTAACTCCCCATAAATACCCCTAGAATAACTTTATACCTAAGTTTGCTTCCCATAAATCCCTCTAGAAAATAATCCCATAAAGTGCTATGTGCATTAAAGTGCATGGTGCAATCTCCGCTGCACAGTGGTAGAAGTTGAGCATGAGTCATGAGGAAGAAGAGGCCCTTTGACTGTAAATATGCTGATGTTTAGACTTGTTGTGTTTCTATCTTGTGTGTTTGTGGTGTTGTGAAGACAGAAGTGTCTCTGGGGTTTGATCAGATATCTGTTTC
>NC_041348.1:31512331-31589831 GCF_004354835.1 Perca flavescens
AAAATGGCCGCTGTGAGAATCAAAATCTAATCACAACTCAATGAATCAACCTGCAGCTTTAAATTCCTACGCTGATCAAATAATCTCAAGATGTTTAGAGAGGTGTGTGTGTCTGTGTGTGTGTGTTTCTTCCCAAGACTATTTAGCAGAGGCACCGTGGCTCCGCCCGGAGCTTAGTGCCGCCCATGATGATTGTGATTGGTTTAAAGAAATGCATTCATTTAATTTCTCACATTAATCAAGAATGAAAAACATATTTGTTGCAGGAAGTTTAGTTGCTGATAGACGTGTCTCTGTCCCCAGGGTTAGGGCATACCTGCGAGCATTTGGTTTTCAAAATCTGGGAGATTTGTGCGGGGGGGGGGTTACTGTTAAGTGTACTGTAAGTCTGTGCTACCAACATTGCCATCTTGAGTTCAGCTTGCTTCACATTTTCTGCCTCGGTCTGTTCTTTCGTGATGAAGGATTAAATCCCCCGTGTGCCCTTATGTGCTTCTTCTGTGCGATGCTGCCGCTGTGTTTTAATGTGCTGTGATGTCTTATAAAAAAGCGTGGAGGTTGTCGATCTGACTATAGGTAAGATGCATGTAGATTGTTGCGCCCCAACACTGTTGAAATGTACAGCTATATTTCGATTTCTTTGCAGGAACACCACCTTCACTTGCCATCTTTATTGGCTCGCTTTCGGGTCTGAACTTTCCGCGAAGCTTGCGCAGAGATCAACTGGGTTATAGGTTGCCAAGTTGAGGTGACAAACGGGTTGAAAATTGTATATGGTGTAAGGATGAGTTTCATACAAGATCTGGCAACTGGTCAACATTAACCAAACATATTGGTCTGATTATTTATAAAGGAGTTTGGGCCATGCAAATTACGGGAGTTTCTGGGAGAAATAAAAAAACGGTAGGGGTCCAGGAGATGGGGCTAAAAAACGGGAATAACCTGGGAAAAATGGGAGGGTTGGCAGCTATGGTTTAGGGTATGACCCTGATAGACTTGTCTCTGTCCCTAGGGTTAGGGTATGACCCTGATAGACTTGTCTCTGTCCCTAGGGTTAGGGTATGACCCTGATAGACTTGTCTCTGTCCCTAGGGTTAGGGTATGACCCTGATAGACTTGTCTCTGTCCCTAGGGTTAGGGTATGACCCTGATAGACTTGTCTCTGTCCCTAGGGTTAGGGTATGACCCTGATAGACTTGTCTCTGTCCCTAGGGTTAGGGTATGACCCTGATAGACTTGTCTCTGTCCCTAGGGTTAGGGTATGACCCTGATAGACTTGTCTCTGTCCCTAGGGTTAGGGTATGACCCTGATAGACTTGTCTCTGTCCCTAGGGTTAGGGTATGACCCTGATAGACCTGTCTCTGTCTCTAGGGTTAGGGTTTGACCCTGATAGACTTGTCTCTGTCCCTAGGGTTAGGGTATGACCCTGATAGACCTGTCTCTGTCTCTAGGGTTAGGGTTTGACCCTGATAGACTTGTCTCTGTCTCTAGGGTTAGGGTATGACCCTGATAGACTTGTCTCTGTCTCTAAGGTTAGGGTTTGACCCTGATAGACTTGTCTCTGTCTCTAGGGTTAGGGTATGATCCTGATAGACCTGTCTATGTCCCCAGGGTTAGGGTATGACCCTGATAGACTTGTCTCTGTCCCTAGGGTTAGGGTATGACCCTGATAGACTTGTCTCTGTCCCTAGGGTTAGGGTATGACCCTGATAGACCTGTCTCTGTCTCTAGGGTTAGGGTATGACCCTGATAGACTTGTCTCTGTCCCTAGGGTTAGGGTATGACCCTGATAGACTTGTCTCTGTCTCTAGGGTTAGGGTATGACCCTGATAGACCTGTCTATGTCCCCAGGGTTAGGGTATGACCCTGATAGACTTGTCTCTGTCTCTAGGGTTAGGGTATGACCCTGATAGACTTGTCTCTGTCTCTAGGGTTAGGGTATGACCCTGATAGACCTGTCTATGTCCCCAGGGTTAGGGTATGACCCTGATAGACTTGTCTCTGTCTCTAGGGTTAGGGTATGACCCTGATAGACTTGTCTCTGTCTCTAGGGTTAGGGTTTGACCCTGATAGACTTGTCTCCGTCCCTAGGGTTAGGGTATGACCCTGATAGACCTGTCTATGTCTCTAGGGTTAGGGTATGACCCTGATAGACTTGTCTCTGTCTCTAGGGTTAGGGTTTGACCCTGATAGACTTGTCTCCGTCCCTAGGGTTAGGGTATGACCCTGATAGACCTGTCTATGTCTCTAGGGTTAGGTATGACCCTGATATGACCCCAGGGTGATAGACCTGTCTCTGTCCCCAGGGTTAGGGTATGACCCTGATAGACTTGTCTCTGTCCCTCTAGGGTTAGGGTATGACCCTGATAAACTTGTCTCTGTCCCTAGGGTTGACCCTGGACTTGTCTCTGTCCCTAGGGTTGACCCTGATAGACTTGTCTCTGTCTCTAGGGTTAGGGTATGACCCTGATAGACCTGTCTATGTCCCCAGGGTTAGGGTTTGACCCTGATAAACTTGTCTCTGTCCCTAGGGTTAGGGTATGACCCTGATAGACCTGTCTATGTCTCTATTAGGGTACCCTGATAGACTTGTCTCTGTCCCCAGGGTTAGGGTATGACCCTGATAGACTTGTCCCTGGGTCTCCCTGAGGGTTAGGGTTATGGTATGACCCTGATAGACTTGTCTCTGTCTCTAGGGTTAGGGTTTGACCCTGATAGACTTGTCTCCGTCCCTAGGGTTAGGGTATGACCCTGATAGACCTGTCTATGTCTCTAGGGTTAGGGTATGACCCTGATAGACTTGTCTCTGTCCCCAGGGTTAGGGTATGACCCTGATAGACGTGTCTCTGTCCCTAGGGTTAGGGTATGACCCTGATAGACTTGTCTCTGTCTCTAGGGTTAGGGTATGACCCTGATAGACGTGGCTCTGTCCCTAGGGTTAGGGTATGACCCTGATAGACGTGTCTCTGTCCCCAGGGTTAGGGTATGACCCTGATAGACTTGTCTCTGTCCCCAGGGTTAGGGTATGACCCTGATAGACTTGTCTCTGTCCCCAGGGTTAGGGTATGACCCTGATAGACGTGTCTCTGTCCCTAGGGTTAGGGTATGACCCTGATAGACGTGTCTCTGTCCCCAGGGTTAGGGTATGACCCTGATAGACTTGTCTCTGTCCCCAGGGTTAGGGTATGACCCTGATAGACGTGTCTCTGTCCCTAGGGTTAGGGTATGACCCTGATAGACGTGTCTCTGTCCCCAGGGTTAGGGCATACCTGCCAACATTTGGTTTTCAAAATACGTGAGATTTACTGTTAAGTGTACTGTAAGTCTGTGCTACCAACATTGCCATCTTGAGTTCAGCTTGCTTCACATTTTCTGCCTCGGTCTGTTCTTTCGTGATGAAGGATGAAATCGCCCGTGTGCCCTTATGTGCTTCTTCTGTGCGATGCTGCCGCTGTGTTTTAATTTGCCGGGTTGTCGATATGACTATACGTAACATGCATGTCAATTGTTGCACCCAACATGTTGAAATTTACAGCTACAGTACAGGCCAAAAGTGTGGACCCACCTTCTCATTCAATGTATTTTCTTTATTTTCATGACTATTTACATTGTAGATTCTCACTGAAGGCATCAAAACTATGAATGAACACATATGGAATTATGTACTTAACAAAAAAGTGTGAAATAACTGAAAACATGTCTTATATTTTAGATTCCTCAAAGTAGCCACCCTTTGCTTTTTTTGATAACTCTGCAAACCCTTGGTGTTCTCTCAATGAGCTTCATGAGGTAGTCACCTGAAATGGTTTTACCTTCACAGGTGTGCTTTGTCAGGGTTCATTAGTGGATTTCGCGAAGCTTGCGCAGAGATCAACTGGGTTATAGGTTGCCAGGTTGAGGTGACAAATGGGTTGAAAATTGTATATGGTGTTAGGATGCGTTTCATACAAGATCTGGCAACTGGTCAACATTTTACCCAAAAGCGACTTACAATTGCTAGATATGTCAGAGGTCGCACGTAGGGCTGGGAAAAAAATCGATTTGATTTAAAAATCGAGTTGGTAGGTCAAATCGATTCATATTTTCAAAAAATCGATTTTTTTAGATTCTTTTTTAATCCAAATACAGTATAAATAATTTGGATGTTTAACAATCTTTGTTGCACACTGCACAGTGACTTTTCACTTAGAAAAAGGGTTTGCCTTTGCAATTTTGTTTATGTTGAGGCACTTTAATTAAATATAATTAATATATATTTTTAAAATATATTTACAGTTCGCAGTTATTTTGTTTTAAATGGAAGGGGGAGGAAAATCGAATCGTAAATCGAGTTTTTTATAAAGAAAATCGTAGATTCTTTTAGGGAAACAAATCGCCCAGCTCTAGTCGCACGAATCTGGAGCAACTAGGGGTTAAGTATCTTGCTCAGGGACACATTGGTTGATTCGATTTAGTCGATTTACGATTCAATTCGATTCCCCCCCCCTTCCATTCAAAACAAAATAACTCATAACTGTAAATATATTTAAAAAATATATTTATTGTATTTAATTAAAGTGCCTCAACATAAACAAAATTGCAAAGGCAAACCCTTTCTCTAAGTGAAAAGTCACTGTGCAGTGTGTAACAAAGATTGTTAAACATCCAAATTATTTATACTGTATTTGGATTAAAAAGAATTGATTTTTTTTTTTTTTGAAAATATGAATCGATTTGACCTACCAACTCGATTTTTAAATCAAATCGATTTTTTGTCCCAGCCCTAGTTATATCCACTGCGCCATCACCACCACCCCTGATGACTAGGTCTGTCCTCGACTAAAGAACTCCTTAGTCGACTAACACTTATATGATTTTGCCGACTAATCGATTAGTTGATTTAATTGACAGAGCTGTGAGCTTTGAGAGGTGGTTAAGACTAGAAAAGCACAATATAAATGTAGTTAATTAACCATCTGTAAAACTGAGTTTCTCCACAATTAATCCTGCAAAAGCACCACTTTAAATCTGGTGTTTACCATAAATGTGCTCAGAAGTTTCTTGGAAATCAGTAATTAAGCATGAATAAGCATAAAAAATGACTAATGGACTAAAGAAATCTTAGTCGACTAAGACCAAAACGACAGATTAGTGGACTAATGGACTAAGAGGTGGCAGCCCTGCTGATGACCCTGATGTATGTGTCCCCAGAGTCTCCCCGCCTGTCCTCTGGCTCCGTCAGCAGCAATGAGCGCGCTCCGTCGGCGACGCCGTCCGATTCGTCCGACCAGCGCCCGCTGAGCCTGATCTCCACGCTGTCCTCGGGCTCCGGGTCCTCCCGGGACGACCCCACTGCCCCCCCGCCGCCGCCGCCACAGTCCCAGGACACTGCGCTCAGCCTTGAGGGGGAGGAGCCTCCTGACAGGAAGGGGCGGGGCCTCGGCCTGGAGCTCAACAACAACAACAACACGGACGACTCAGAAAGCCCGGCAACGTGGGGAGAGAACAGGCAAGACTTCAATGCTGTGTGTGTGTCTCTGTGTGTGTCTGTGTGTGTGTGTGTGTGTGTGTGTGTGTGTGTGTGTGTGTGTGTGTCTCTGTGTGTGTGTCTGTGTGTGTGTGTGTGTGTGTGTGTCTGTGTGTGTGTGTGTGTGTGTGTGTGTGTGTGTGTGTGTGTGTGTGTGTGTGTGTGTGTGTGTGTGTGTGTGTGTGTGTGTCTGTGTGTGTGTGTGTGTGTGTGTGTGTCTGTGTGTATGTGTGTGTCTCTGTGTGTGTGTCTGTCTGTGTCTCTGTGTGTGTGTGTGTGTGTCTGTGTGTGTGTGTGTGTGTGTGTGTGTGTGTGTGTGTGTGTGTGTGTGTGTGTGTCTGTCTGTGTCTCTGTGTGTGTGTGTGTGTGTCTCTCTGTGTGTGTGTGTGTGTGTGTGTGTCTGTCTGTGTCTCTGTTTGTGTGTGTGTGTGTGTGTGTCTCTGTTTGTGTGTGTGTGTGTGTGTGTCTCTGTGTGTGTGTGTGTCTCTGTGTTTGTGTGTGTGTGTGTGTGTGTGTGTGTGTGTCTGTCTCTGTTTGTGTGTGTGTGTGTGTGTGTCTGTCTCTGTTTGTGTGTGTGTGTGTGTGTGTGTGTGTGTCTCTGTTTGTGTCTGTGTGTGTGTGTAAATATATATATATATATATATATATATATATATATATATATATATATATATATTTTTACACGTTTGATAACCGAAAGCACAAAAATCTGAACATGGTTTGAGAACATGATGAAAGAATCTGTTTTGTGTCTAACTGTTTCTCCGTCTTTGATCATTGTGAAAAGCAGATCGCCGAGTCGCCGCCAGCAGACGCCGGTCGCCATGGCGCCCAGCGCTCAGCTGACCTACCTGGACCGCGTCGTCATGGAGATCATCGAGACGGAGAGGATGTACGTCAGAGACCTGCGCATGATCGTAGAGGTGAGACCCCCGACACTTTCTCAGCTTGCTACCAAAGTTACATTGTTTGTCTTTTTGGCCATTTTTTGTGTGTGTGTGTGTGTGTGTGTGTGTGTGTGTGTGTGTGTGTGTGTGTGTGTGTGTGTGTGTGTGTGTGTGTGTGTGTGTGTGTGTGTGTGTGTGTGTGTGTGTGTATACACACATGGATACAGGAGTTTAACATTTTCCTGGTGGTTGCATGAAGAAATGAGAGTCACTGTTTAATCCCTAATAATCTCTAATAATCCCTAATAATCACTAATTCATTTCTACGGTCCCGTGTGACATGAGGACAGAGACTCTGAATGAAGCCGAGCCTCCCAGACTATAATTACCTCGTTAAGACGTTTGGGATTAACAGATTACGTAACAGCGAGGAGCTCAGATGAACTCCAGCCGGCCGCACAAGCTCACACTTTCATAACAAATAAATAAATATAAATAAAAGCTTAAAAACATCAAATTATTAGGCTTTACGTCAGAGGTTTGAAGTCATTTTCATTGTTTTAATTATAGAAAGTAACACAACAAAAAAGCACACGTTATTTTTATTGTGAAAAGTTTTCTAATAAAGTAAAAAATAAATCACAAAATAGATGTTCATGTCCAGGGAAAGTTGTTTTTCTTTTTTGTTGTTAACTTTAGTGTCGATAAAGATTTAAGTTGAAGGAAATATGTTTTGTTAAAATTGATTTTATCTTTAATGTTTTGGATGAGATTTTCAGTAACTTAATTTCTCCTTTTTAGTCCAAAATTTTGAGAATAAAAGAGTAAAAAAAATCTGAAAATTTGTAAAAAACAAACAAAAAAAACAACAAAAAACTATTAAATAATAGTAAGTAATAAATAAATGAATAAAAATATAATGTTTTTCAAAATATTGTTAAAATTTTAAATTAAAAATGGAATATTTTGGAAAAAAATGCAATTTCTTTTCTCCGAAAATTAGTAAATTAAAAACAAGTAAAATAAAAATGTAAATTTATTTTGAAAAATTGTAAAATAAAATGTAAATCAAAAAGTGAATATTTTGGAAATTTGTCATTACAGATTTTTTTTTGAGAGTAAAGTATGTTATTAGTTGTGGTTTTGGGTGATGTAATGATGATGTAATGATGAGTGGATGTGTTGCTCCTGCAGGACTACCTGGCCCACATCATCGACCAGAGTGACGTCTCCATCCGTCCCGAGCAGGTCTGCTCTCTGTTCGGAAACATCGAGGACATCTACGAGTTCAACAGGTCAGATATATAATCTGTAATCTATAATCTATAATCCATCTGTCTCCGTAACCTTTCCTCAGGGTTAGCGCTGTAAATGTAAATAATCAGGACTTTTAGTGTGTATAGAGCCAGCATATCTCCACCAGACTCCATGTAAATAATCAGGACTTTTAGCGTGTATAGAGCCAGCATATCTCCACCAGACTCCATGTAAATAATCAGGACTTTTAGCGTGTATAGAGTCAGCATATCTCCACCAGACTCCATGTAAATAATCAGGACTTTTAGCGTGTATAGAGCCAGCATATCTCCACCAGACTCCATGTAAATAATCAGGACTTTTAGTGTGTATAGAGCCAGCATATCTCCACCAGACTCCGTGTAAATAATCAGGACTTTTAGCATGTATAGAGCCAGCATATCTCCACCAGACTCCATGTAAATAATCAGGACTTTTAGTGTGTATAGAGCCAGCACATCTCCATCAGACTCCATGTAAATAATCAGGACTTCTAGCGTGTATAGAGCCAGCATACAGTATTTCCACCAGACTCCATGCAAATAATCAGGACTTTTAGCGTGTATAGACCCAGCATATCTCCAACAGACTCCATGTAAATAATCAGGACTTTTAGCGTGTATACCTCATATATCAGCATATCTCCACTTGTAAATCGGTGAATTAAGGGTTTATTTCAACTAAACCAGAGTGGTGATTGTTGTTCAAGGTTTTGTCACCTTTTTTGACGCTTTTTAGGCGTTTTTGAAGCTATTATATATATTATTATCCTTAATATTTTCTGTAAGGTTTCCTCAGGGTTAGTGCTCGCTGGGCTTCATGTCAGAGGGCAAGTTTGTTTTTTAAAGAAGGATGTCAGCAGGCTTCGTGCTCCACACAGCTGCATGTGTTTCACCAGACTCCATGTAAATAATCAGGACTTTTAGCGTGTATAGAGAACCAAGACGGCTTTTGGTAGTTTTATTTAGTTTCTGTCCACTTTGAATGAAGTGTGTTTTACGATGATAAAAGTCCTGATTATTTACATGGAGTCTGGTGGAGTTTGGTGATGGTGATTTCGGGGCTGTTTCATGTTAAACTAAAAGGATCTTACTCTTTAACTAAAAGGTCTATCTCTGTAGGGATCCATCCCATAATGTTGTCAGACACTTAGAATAATAATCTGAGTCTGTCAGCAGCAACAACAGAACTTTTAGTGACTCTAACTGCTGCTGAACATTAGTCCTGTAGGGTTACATCACAGCCTGGTTCTGGTTTAATACTGGACCAGTTTCAGAGAGTGTTGTTCTCATCAGACACAGAAACATGGAAACGTGTTTTTATCTGGTTGATGTGACAGCTCCACCCGTTGGACACACGCCGTCACTACATCATCCAACAACGGAGAGCTGCAGAGATGAATGGATGAGTTATTTTTTTTAAATATGGATCAGTGTTTCCCAAAGCCCAAGATGACATCCTCAAATATCTTGTTATGTCCACAACTCAAAGATCTTGAGTTTCCTGTCCCAGAGGAGAGAAGAAACTAGAACATATTCACATTTAACACGCTGACATCACACAAGTTATCATAAAGAAATGACTCAAACTGATTAATGGATTAGCAAAAACTGTGACCGCTCAGTTTGTTACACACACACACACACACACACACACACACACACACACACACACACAGACATGCACGCACACACACACACACACACACACACACACACACACTAAACTAAACTAAATGACTCAAACTGATTAATGGATTATTAAAATAGTTGGAGATTAATTTAATAGATGATGTCTAATCCATTCATCTTTGCAGCTCTGATCTTCATGTATGTTTTTAAGTATTTAAGGAGGGAAGGAAAGTAAAGGAAGAATAAAAAAGGAAGGAAAGAAGAAGTAAGAAAGGCAGAATGTTATCTCTTACGTTTTTGTTGCTTTTTTATGTCTATGTCCCTTTTTTTCAATGTTTTTTATGTTTTTTTTGGACATTTCGTGCTTCTTTCTTTGATGTTTTTGGCCCGTTTTTTGAAATTTTTAAATCATTTTTGAGGTTTTTATCTTTATCAATGTTTGTCACATTTTTATGGCTTTTTTTGGACATGTTTACTGCTTCATTTTCATGTTTTTTGGGAGCTTTTTTAACACTTCTTTGCCACTTTTCTTCAGTGTAGTGATAATATGTGATAACTAACCCATTCATCTTTGTGATCTCTCTGATCAGAATCTCCACAACAGTTTCCTGAGTTGTCGTTGTTGTTGTTGCCATGGTAACAGTGTGTGTGTTTCCTGTTCACAGCGAGCTGCTTCAGGACCTGGATCACTGCCACAATGACCCGGTCGCCGTCGCCCGCTGCTTCGTCCTCAAGGTGGGAGACTTTGTTTATAAGATCTGGTTTTATTTCATGCATACAGTATAATGCTGCGTTCAAGGTAACCCAAAACTCGTGTTTTAACAAACTTCTTCCTGGGAAACGGCAGTCAAACCCGTAAACTACTCCCCGTGTACTCATACCAGATCGATACGTTTGGTAGCCGCTAGCTAACGCTAGCTAGAAGGGTTTGTTGTGACTTTGCCTGGAACGCTACCAAGTCGTGACTTGAAGTTGTAACTTACGGGCTAAGATTTGTGCCTGGAACGCAGCATTACACTCGAGTAACTTTATTATCGGCACAACAAACTCCTGAGAAACCGCGACTGATTTTGTCTGTTTTCAGAGCGAGTACTTTGAGATCTACACGCAGTACTGCACCAACTACCCAAAGTGAGTCCTGCTTCCTGTTCACACCTTTGCTTGCTGTTGCAGTTCCGAGAGATTTCGTTGCTGTTTTGAGCTTCTTTTGTCTTAAGGAGGTTTTATTGTTTACGTTCTTGGTGTGTGTGTGTGTGTGTGTGTGTGTGTGTGTGTGTGTGTGTGTGTGTGTGTGTGTGTGTGTGTGTGTGTGTGCCTGTGCATCTCTGTCTGTGTGTGTGTGTGTGTGTAGGAGATAGTGAAGTGTTTTTGTTGTTTCTCAGTCCGGTGGCGGCGTTGACAGACTGTTGTTGTTGTTGCAGTTCGTTGGCAGCGTTGACAGACTGTTGTTGTTGTCGTTGTTGTTTCTCAGTTCGGTGGCGGCGCTGACCGAGTGCATGAGGAATAAATCTCTGGCCAAGTTTTTCCGGGAGCGTCAGGAGTCATTGAAGCGTTCGCTGCCTCTGGGTTCATACCTCCTGAAACCTGTTCAGAGGATCCTCAAATACCACCTGCTGCTCCAGGTACACCCCCCAACCCTCCAAACCCTCTGAGGATATGGGTGGTTTGTTCCCCCCCTCTAATATAACTCGTAAATAACCGCCCCTAGTGGTGGCAGGAAATACTCATATTGATGTCTGTCTGTCTGTCTGTCTGTCTGTCTGTCTGTGTGTGTGTGTGTGCATGTGCGTGCGTGTGCGTGCGTGTGCGTGTGTGTGTGTAGGAGATAGCGAAGCACTTTGACCACCAGCAGCAGGGCTATGATGTGGTGGAGGAGGCGATCATCACCATGACGACCGTGGCGTGGTACATCAACGACATGAAGAGGAAACACGAGCACGCCGTCAGACTGCAGGTCACACACACACACACACAAAAACACACACAGACACACACAGACACACACACACACACACACACACACACACACACACAGAAACACACACACACAGACACACACACACACACACACACACAGAGACACACACAGACACACAGACACACGCACACAGAAACACACACGCACACAAATACACACACGCGCACACAAACACACACACACAAACACACAGACACACACACACAGACACACACACACAGACACACACAAACAGACACAAATACACACACACAGACACGCACACAAACACACAGACACACACACAGACACACACACACACACACACACAGACACACACAGACACACACAAACAGACACAAATACACACACACAGACACACACACAGACCCACACAAACAGACACAAATACACACACACAGACACGCACACAGACACACACAAACAGACACAAATACACACACACACACACACAAACGCACAGACACACACACACACACACATACACACAAACACACAGACAGACACACACACACACGCACATACACACACACAGATTGCTTTTTTCAAAGTTTTTGTCGCCTTTTTACGCAGCTTGCAAGACTTTTGTGAACTTTATTGTTGCTTTTTTTACGTTTTTGTCCCTTTTTAATCCACTAACTGTTCTTTGCTCATGTGACGGTGTGCCTAGCGTTTGCCTATCCTGCCTAAGCGGCGTGCCAGCCCTGTGTTTGTGTTTCCGTGGAGCCGATATGAATGTATGTTTCCTCTCCAGGAGGTGCAGTCTCTGCTGCTAAACTGGAAAGGCGCGGACCTCACCACGTTCGGAGAACTGGTTCTGGAGGGAAACTTCAAACTCCATCGAGCCAAAAACGAGCGAACGCTCTTCCTGTTCCAGCGCATGCTGCTCATCACCAAACGCCGCGGAGAGCACTACATGTACAAGACGCACATTTCTGTGAGAAACACACACACACACAGCAGCAGTTACATTTAATTTAATAGTTTAATCACAATGAATTGCTTGATTGTCCAGAGTTAACTCACGATTAATCACAAATTAATGGTACATTTCTGAATGTATTTTAGAAGAGTTTTAATGCTCTTATCAACATGGGAGCAGAAAACACAATGCCATTAAATGCCGTTAAAACAATGCCAGATACTGTTCGGAATATTCTTCATGATTTTGACGTCTGAACGTTAAAATGAACTCAATTCAACTGAAAAGATAACTAACTTTCTTTTATTATAAACGTAATTTTAAACCTGCGACTTATTCTGTGTGTGTGTGTGTGTGTGTGTGTGTGTGTGTGTGTGTGTGTGTGTGTGTGTGTGTGTGTGTGTGTGTGTGTGTGTGTCTGTGTGTGTGTGTGTGTATTCAGTGCTCCACTCTGATGCTGATTGAAAGCGCCAAAGACTCTCTGAGCTTCAGTGTGACTCACTACAAACAGCCCAAACAGCCGCACACCGTCCAGGTCAGTGTGTGTGCGTGTGCGTGTGCGTGTGTGTGTGTGCGTGTGTGTGTGCGCGTGTGCGTGTGCACCTTAGTTTCTATAATGTGAAGCACTTTGTGTTACATGACCTTTGTATGAATATAATTATATAATTGTATTCATAATACATTTATCTTAGTGCAGCTAGCATTTTTTGTAAAACTCACATATTAAATGAATTTCTACTTAGAACAGTGTAGAATTTACTGATGCAAGTGATCAGAGTGACTGCCAACGCGCCAGTATTTTGAAAAACTCCTCCGATTGCATACTTTCCGATCGGATTGGGACTAGAGGATGGATGCCCGAACCGACCCGGGCCGGATTCGGACAGATATTTAGACATGATCTTCCGGTTCGGGTCGGGCTCGGTCACATCGGCTCCATAAGTCATTCATTGAGTTGACCCAGCATCTTATTAACGTTGGTGCTACATATGGTTCAGTGGTAGCGCAGGACGTACTGCCTGACCCCAACACTGTGTCCAAACTGTGCCGTGAGCTGGCAACAGAGAAACGCACAAAGCTGGTTGAGAAGCTAAATGACATTCTGACTAAGGTGAATTCGATCGGAATGACGACGGATATCTGGACAGAGGACTACCATGCGCTCATCTGTTGACATTTCTGAATGCCTTCCTAGAGTTGCTTAATAAAAGCGGGCTTTCCACACAAACAAACGTAGGCTACATGTCTCATTGGTATGCGAAAGAAATGAGATTTTTACTGTGTCGGGCTCGGACAGAAAATTGTGGCCCGATCCACACTGTAATTGGGACATCCCTTTTTATTATATATTTTATCAGTTATAATATAAGTATATGAAAGTATGTTTTTATGTAAATTTGATTCTTCGGTCTAGAAAGGGTTGTTGGTTGGATGTTTGCAGGCGAAGACGGTGGAGGAGAAGAAGCTTTGGGCTCATCACATCAAACGCATTATTCTGGAGAACCACCACGCCCTCATCCCTCAGAAGGTAAGAAACACAAACACACACACACAAACACACACACACACACACACACACACACACACACACACACACACACACACACACAGAGTCTGATAACTTCAGACAACATAGGGAATAAAACGGGAGCGGGACGGGATTCGGGAGTCTTTCACTCTGGATTTTGCAGGACAGGATTTTTTTGGGGGGCAGTCCTGCGATCAGGATATGACGGGGGTATTTTCCTCAGATGGGAGCGACAACTGATTCCTGGGTCACCCTCTTCTGTACACACCCTACTAATAAAAAGGTGAATTTCGAGCCTGTATGACCAGTAGCATTAAATGTTTGTGTTGTCTTGTTTGTTTCAGGCTAAAGAGGCCATCTTGGAAATGGATTCCATATGTAAGTAAATGTTTAACTTTTGGATTAAGAAACTGCTCTTTGGTTCAAAATACATGTAATTTAACCTTATTTTTAAATGAATCTCTTGTCAGTACGTGGACAGGAACGGGACGGACATCCGGCCTCACAAAGTGAAAACGTCGTGAATATAGACTAGGGTTAGAGTGATTGGTTATTATAGGATTGTCTCCAATAAATTGATTATGACAGAGTTGCTGTATTGTGATATTATCGGTATCGTGAGACGTGTATCGTACGGTGCAGTCGCCTGTGATTCACCCAACAAACTACCGTTTAGTCCCAACTGAAGACGTCTCTCAGATGAGCAGCATGGCATCATGACTTTGCGTAAACATACACGCCACTTTCCTAAAGTGGACTTAAAGCCAAATGGCGTGTTAGGGGCAGTGGTGGCTAGAGGTTAGGGAAGAGAGCTTGTGACCGGGAGGTCGTCGGTTCAATCCCCAGACCAACAGGATCAAAATCTGGGGGGGAAAGTGAAAGAGCAGCGCTTGTCCCTCCCTCATTAATACCACTGAGGTGCCCTTGAGCAAGGCCCTTAACCCCAACTGCTCCAGTGGAGCTGCTCAGTGGCCAGCAGGTCAGACTGTGGTGGTACTGGGAAGCTTCCAAGTATGAATGTGTAACAGTTTGAATGTGATCAGAGCGTTCCTGCCTCTCACCTTTCCATGTGTATGTCTACATATGTCTGTATGTATGTCTGTATGGCATGTTATTGCAAGAAAAACATTACATTCGGGACGCAATCCCGGCTCTCCTGGGTGAAAGTCGTGTGTTTTAACTATTCCAATGACTCCAAAGCTGTTCAGTTAAGGTCAATTAAGCTAAAAAAAAAAGCCTGCTTAGTTCCCCTTTAATTTCCGAACCTGCTGTTGTTGTTGTTTGCGGCTGTAGATCCTCCCGGGTATCGCTACAGTCCTGAGCGGCTGAAGAAAGCTCATTCCTCTCAGGCTGACGAGCTTCCACGAAATGGTCGCCATGGACGACGACAGTCCGGTAAACAAACAAACCACAACAAACAACAAAAGTACTTCCAGTTTCCTTCCTTCAACTCATCCTGTTTGTTTTCTTTCTCCTTCAGAGCCGATCAAAGAAACACTAAAGAGCACACAAGGTAAGATATGTTGTGGAGCAACTTCCTGTTTCCTGTCAAATTCAGTGCACCTTAAATAGTTAACCATGGCGCAAGGGTGTTCGAAGCATTGGATAAGTTGGTGGGACAGTCTTGACAAGGGGTCGTATGCAGGGGCGGATCTAGAAAAATATTTATGGGGTGGCAAGAGGCAAAATTACGAATCCCACTATGGCCACGCCAAGACCCGCCCTACGAAGCAGCCCGATTGCTTGGGGTTAGGCATTTCACCTTGAGTGGTTAAGGTTAGGTTTGGGTTAAAACGCAACCATTAGGGTTTGGGGATTGGTCGGGATAGGACCTGTACATGTAAGCATGGACGACTGGCCAATAGTAGTGTGTGAATTCGTTTGAAGGGCAGGTCTTGCCGTGGCCATAGTGGGATTCGTAATATCGCTGGCAAGAGGGGGGCAGGGATTTTTGAGGGGTGGCAACATATGGCAGACATGTATATACTAAATTTAGTCACAGTTTGATGAGAAATAGTATGTACACACTACAGAAGGGCACAGGCTGCCATTTACAAACTCATACAGACAAACTTCATCTCATGCAATCAATGTCCTGCATTTGAGGTGACCATACAATGTGATCTTTCTTAGAAGTATGATAGAAGTAAGGGGCTTTATCACAGGACAGGCATTAAGGTAAGACACAGGTGATGAGTGGCAGATATGTGAGAGGGGAAGCAAACAGTTTTTGACTGACTGCAGTCAGACATTGGAGATTCACACTCGTAAATGGTCAAATTGACCATAACTTTTAATTTGTTGCTGCCAGCAGGGGTGGCAAGGCTTTCTTTTAGGGTGGCATTTGCCACCCTATGCCATCCCGGTAGATCCGCCCCTGGTCGTATGGAAGCAAATAAGAGGGCTTTCACACCTGCAACGTTTAGTTTGGTTGAATCACATTAACCTTACCACCCACCGAGCCGATAACCGGTCGTGGGACAGTCTGGTGAGGTCATTTTATATTCATTTGGGCAGATTTGACATGTATAATCGGCGGGGCCGGCACTGCCGACAGTCAGACTCAAAAGACCCATCTGATTGGTGGAGAGCTAACCTGGAAACGAGCAGCGGGATGAGCTATGTCTGACATTTTTGTCACTCTTTTCAACGTTCTTTTATCATTTTCAATGAAAGTAGTGAACTGATCAGTTATTTTACTTGAGAAGAGCAGCGTAGAGAATCATCCACGTTATGTTTTGACAGTCTGGTTGAAAGAAACCCAAATTTCTGGTATGGAAACATTTTGAATATGGGTCAAATTTGACCCCGAAGACAACAGGAGGGGTAAAAAACCAACAAACCAGAAACTAAATGAATTATGTCATGTTTTTACTCATTGAACGGTCTGTGTGTAACCAATCCTCCCTTCTGCTCTTTCTCTCCATCTGCTGGTTCTCCTTTCCATCACACAGACGTCTTTAAGGTAAGAAACATAAAATAACTCTTAAACTATTTGCTTTAATACTGCTGAATATTTACAGTCTACAGGCCGTAATGTACTCCCTCTTCCATCCGTTAATCTGAAGGTTTAAACTCTAACTGGTTCCTCTCTCTTACTGCTTGTGTTGAGTCAGCAGAAAGCTCTTCTCATGAAAGGGTTCAGATGATATCCTATGACAGGGGTGTCGAACTCAGTTTCCCAGAGGGCCAGACTGTAAAGTGAGAATCACATCCAGGGCCAGACATGTAGATTATTGACATGCTTTTATTTAAGAGAAAAAGTCAAGTATTTTGACTGTATTATTGCATGTCTCAAATACTGTAGTCTTCTCTCTTATATTTTGGGCCTATTAAAGGCCCAAAAAAGTTTCTCAGCCAGTGACAAAAAAGCGACAAAGAAGTTGAAAAAAAGCATCAAAATTGTCTGAAAAGGTGACAAAAACATCAGAAAGCGCCAAAAACTTCCAGAAAAGTGGCAAAACATTGAGTAAATTGTAAAAAACGTTAAAAGTGCCTAAAGCATTGAAAAAAAAACTACATGGGCCTAAATTTATTGTGAACCTAAATTGAAATGCCGGCCAGATCAAAACCAGCGAGGGGCTGGGTTTGGCCCCCGGGCCTTGAGTTTGACACATGTCCTACGAGGTATCAATGCTTTTTACTGACAACATGAGTTGATATAAATGTAACTGTTGAATGAGTGATATGTTTTACCTATAGTACATATACAACTGGTGTAAAGTGCAGGTAGGGACCAAATCCAGGATTAGGCTTCTGATCCGGCTGAATATTGGGCTTTTTGACGGGGTTGGGTTTCTGCAGAACATTAGATTTCTTTCCCAGCGAACTGAACCCTACGCTTGCACTCGGCGCGCTACGCTGGTCGCCATAGTGACGGCGCCGTTGATTACGGGAAGGTGTCCACGTAGGTGGAGCGTTCAATGCAGTAGGCTGTGAGAAAGTGGACATGGAACTGGTTAGCTGAAAAAGTTGTTGTTTGGCAGTACTTTCAGTCAAAAGATGGCCATTCAAGTCCAGCTACATGTTCAATCTGTTCAATGCTGATTTGGTTTTTGGTTTGGTTTATTTATGGATATAGAAAGACAACAAGGGGATCCAAGGGATAACATGTAAAAGTGAAAAACACTTTTTTCCAACATGGTCCCTGATGTAAGAGAACAGGACATACAACACATGCAAACACATAGTCCTAAGATTAAAACAATAAAAAAAATAAAACTACACATCAAAAAACCAGCTAAATCACCATGACCTACCAAACAATAAATTTCTCTGTCCCCAATCTAGATTTTATTTCCCCTAATTATCTATTTTATTCCATAAGTAGGCCCTAACTTTATGTCTAAAATCCCTTTTTGTTACTGCCATTTTGATATGAAGTGGAAGACTATTCCATAAAATAATTCCTGTATAAAAAAAGGATTTTCTGGCTTCGCTATTCACACAAGGCACCTTACATGAACGGATACTGGCCCTAGTCTCATGGGCATGTTGAGTATGTTCCATTAAAATCTGAAATCCCAAATACTTTGGGGCTACACCATTAATAATACTTTACATATGATTAAGTTTAAGTTGTTCAACTCTAAGTTGTCTCATGGTATGAGATTGGTCTGGTGGTGGCGAGGACCCTAAACTATACACAATATGGCCGCTGTTACAACATTTGGTATGAAGCATCTGAAAGAATACGAGTTGTGCATGAAGGAATCTCCAGACAGCAACAACTTCAGGTACGGCAAAGGAAGGACAGTCACTGTTTAATTCATTCATGTGTTTACTGTGTTAAAGGTGCACTATGAGTTCCTGCATGGATTCAGCATGATTTCATTTTAGTCTCAGATGGTAGTCATCTCTCCTTGATCCACTAGCTGCCTGCCCCCTGAACACACTGTGAAAAAGCCCGGCTCGTACACATCAAACAAACACTATGGGCACAGGCTGTGCACCAAAATACAACAAACACGTTCCAGCCAATCACTGACCAGATGGTTGGGGGAGGGGGGTGGGGGTTAGTGACAGTTAGTCAGTTAGTCATGACAGTTATGGAAACATGGGGGGAGGGGCGAGCTCGCTCTGTTTTGTTTTAAATTTACTTCAACAGAACGTCAACAGAAGAGAAGTCATGCAGGAACTCATAGTGCACCTTTAATGAACTGAGGATGGGAGTAGGATTCGGTTTCTGATTCGGCAGAATCTTAACCAGTGGATTCGGTATTCGGCCGAATCCCAAAAATCTGGATTTGGTGCATCCCTAGTGCTTTACACCCCTAATATCCGCGGGGATAATGTCATTAAATGTAAGTAAAATACAGACTTCATTCATCCCGTGTGAATGCGCCACACAAAACACAAATGTGTGGGGATAAAACTTGTGATTTACGCCCCCGCTGAGGAGGAGGAGGATGAGGAGGAGGAAGAGGGGGAGACGTTGTCTCCTCAGCGGTCTCATGGGACGCCGGCGGAGGACAGCGAGCTGGACGACATCCTGCTGGAAGACGAGCAGGAAGACGACTTCGCCAGCTCTGTTCTCGCCGCAATCGCCTGCTGGCACTTCAGCGCCGCGGTGATGGTGAGGCTTTCTGCCGCCCACCAGTTAGCTCCAACAGCTGCAGCCGTAACTAAACTAAAGTCCCGGATAACGTCGCTCATCATCCATCACTTCCAGCCGCTCCGGAGCTTCATTTGTGGAACTAACAGCTGAGCTGCGTCAGAAACACACAGCGATATTTAAACATTAAAGCTTCAGTATCACAATTTAACACTTCAACTGAAAGTTCACGTAAACTTGTAATAAATCCCATGAATCATGCCAGGGTTCCCTCATAATGTGTTGCACATTTCAGCCTGAATTTTGAGAAAAACGGCTGAAGAAAATGCAAATGAATGTATAATGTTGTAGGGCTGGGCTGATATGGAGAAAATCAAATATCACGATATTTTTGACCAAATACCTCGATATCGATAACACAAAATATTTACACAATGAGATTTTAGATAAATGATCATCAGTAATGTGGATATAATGACTAAGTTGGTAAAGCCAATAATAGAACAGTTACAACTGTAAAGCAGCCTTTAAATCCAGGAAAATACTTATATTACGATGTAACGATATCCAAAATCAGAGACGATATCTAGTCTCATATCGCGATATTGATATATTGCCCAGCTCTATAATATTATTAAGTTCTGCCTCTTAAAGGCGCTGACACACCAACCTGATAATCGGCCATCTGACAGTCTGGTGAGGTCGGTGACTCAAGTCCGTCTTGCTGGGTCAGACGACGGGAAGTCGGCCAAAATGTGAATGCTAGCCCTTGACTAGCGAATCAGTGCACTTATGTTAGCGTGAAGAACAGCCTTTCAAAATCTGAGGAAAATCTTTCAAACTGACCTTTGTCGATCTGCAACTGAACAGCCTATTTCTCACTTAAAATGTTTTCAAAAACACGTTTCAGTGAACTATTTTCGTACAATATGAGATCGTATTCTGAACGAACCACCATTATGCTCGGTTGTAAAATCCGGGAGCAGGCAGACCCACGTGACGCGTTTGTCCAATCAGCTGCCGGTTTTCATTTTCATTTGCATTCATTTCATTTGGGCAACAATATAGATTAGCGCCGCCTGCTGTTATGGAGACGTATTACGTCTCGCACACGCGCAGTAGTTGCGCGGTGTATTCTGAGGAACTTATTGGTCCTCGGGGAGACCGATCAGTCCGACTGGCTTTACTGCCGATGATTGGCCGTCGGGTTGGTGTGTTAGAGCCTTAAAAGAAAGTTATTCCTCGTCTTAATCTGTGGGAAACTGTGTGTTTCATGTACATCATCATTTATTCCCTAAATCTATTTCCATCGTACTTTGCTTTTAACCATCGTGTTGTCTTCCTGTCCACCTGCAACTTTTAGTTTTTTGGGGTCAAAATTTTTTATTTTGGTTGTTACTATAGCTTTGGTCGTCTTTTTTCGACACTTTTGTCACTTTGTCCTATGTTTTGGTCGATTTCTTCTGCACTTTATTTAAAGTTTTTGTACTTTTTTCAACGTTCTTTTATCTTTTTTTTTTTCAAATGTTATAAAATTGAATCAAACGCCCAAATTCAATCAAAGTAGTGAACTGATACTTTTTTGTACTTGTAAAGAGCGTTGTAGGGATCCTTCCACGTTACTTTTTTTGACAATTTGTTTGAAAAAAACTCACATTTCTGATATAATTTTTTTTTGAGAATGGGGTCAAATGTGACCCGAGAACAACAGGAGACTTAACTCTTCCATCTTGGGCAAAGCGTCAATACTTTTTTGCCATATTTTAGCGTGTTTTCCCCAAAATTACAGCGTTTGCATTCAGCTTTTACTATTGACAAATGGTGGATGGAAACGCAGCCTGTAGAAGATGGAGAAAACAACATGGCATCATGACTTTGCGTAAACATACACACCACTTTCTAAAGCCACATGGTGTGTTATTGCGAGGCTACGGTTGGGTTTAGGAAAATAACTGGTTGGGTTTAGGAAAATAACTGGTTGGGTTTAGGAAAAGAGGAGCTGGTTGGGTTTAAGTAAAGAGGAGCTGGTTGGGTTTAGGTAAAGGAACTGGTTGGGTTTAGGAAAAGAAGAACTGGTTGGGTTTAGGTAAAGAGGAACTGGTTGGGTTTAGGTAAAGGAACTGGTTGGGTTTAGGTAAAGAGGAACTGGTTGGGTTTAGGTAAAGGAACTGGTTGGGTTTAGGTAAAGGAACTGGTTGGGTTTAGGAAAAGAAGAACTGGTTGGGTTTAGGTAAAGAGGAACTGGTTGGGTTTAGGTAAAGAGGAACTGGTTGGGTTTAGGTAAAGGAACTGGTTGGGTTTAGGTAAAGGAACTGGTTGGGTTTAGGTAAAGAGGAGCTGGTTGGGTTTAGGTAAAGAAGAACTGGTTGGGTTTAGGTAAAGAGGAACTGGTTGGGTTTAGGTAAAGAGGAACTGGTTGGGTTTAGGTAAAGAAGAACTGGTTGGGTTTAGGTAAAGGAACTGGTTGGGTTTAAGTAAAGAGGAGCTGGTTGGGTTTAGGTAAAGGAACTGGTTGGGTTTAAGTAAAGAGGAGCTGGTTGGGTTTAGGTAAAGGAACTGGTTGGGTTTAGGAAAAGAAGAACTGGTTGTGTTTAGGTAAAGAGGAACTGGTTGGGTTTAGGTAAAGGAACTGGTTGGGTTTAGGTAAAGGAACTGGTTGGGTTTAGGTAAAGGAACTGGTTGGGTTTAGGTAAAGGAACTGGTTGGGTTTAGGTAAAGAAGAACTGGTTGGGTTTAGGTAAAGAAGAACTGGTTGGGTTTAGGAAATGGTTGGGTTTAGGAAAAGAGGAACTGGTTGTGTTTATGTAAAGAGGAACTGGTTGGGTTTAGGTAAAGAGGAAATGGTTGGGTTTAGGTAAAGAGGAACTGGTTGGGTTTAGGAAATGTGGAATAGGAAATGTGCCACGCGGGACCCAATCTCTGGTCTCCTGGGTGAAAGTCCTGTGTTTGACCCATCCTGCCCCTCCGACCATCCTACCTATGCGGATTTTCGTCCTTCCATACTACTCACTACGGCGTCAATTCACACGCAATCGCAAGGTAATGTAAGTCAATGGAGGCCAAATGGCGTTGATAAACACGCTAAAAAGCGAGTATGCGTCTTGATAACACGCCAATAATGGCATACGAATTTGCGTGTCATACATACGCCACTTCATGAGATCAGTCTGGAGAAAAAGAGGATTTATTAAAATGTGAAACTGTTCCTTCGTTGTGGTTCAAACTAACTAAAAAAAAAGTACTTTCATCAACTTTTTGTTTTACTTCCTTTCATGTGTTTTGCTTCGCCAGACATGTGAACTGCCTCAGCTTGTTGTTTGGTGCAGGTTTACCGCTGCGAGGCTGAACACGCCCGTGGGGGGTCTTCAGGTTGTGTTTGGTTGCTAGGTAACACCAGGAGTTTGCCGTTGCCTCTCGGTGTGTTTTTGTTGCTGTGTTTTTTTTGCACGTGTGGTGTGTTTGACGCTGATAACCAACCGCTGCTGTGCAGGATTCACTGCTTGACTTGTTGTTCTTCATGCTTTCTGTAAGAAAGGGTCAATTCACTTTAAGGGTAACTTTGGTTTTTTTACACCCTGGACTCTGTCTCCATGTTACTGTGTCTGGGTGACTGATGGAACAAAAATGAAAACTGAACTTGGTCCAATATTAAACCAGAACCGAGCTGTGATGTAACCCTACAGGACTAATGTTCAGCAGCAGTTAGAGTCACTAAAAGTTCTGTTGTTGCTGCTGACAGACTCAGATTATTATTCTAAGTGTCTGACAACATTATGGGATGGATCCCTACAGAGATAGACCTTTTAGTTAAAGAGGAAGATCCTTTTAGTTTAACATGAAACAGCCCCAAAATCACCATCACCAAACTCCACCAGACTCCATGTAAATAATCAGCTTGGTTCTGGTCTAATACTGGACCAGTTTCACAGATTGTTGTTCACATCAAACACTCAGACACACAAACATGGAGACAGAGTCCAGGTTGGAAAAAAACCCAAATTACCCTTTAATATAAAGACACATTTTCATATTTGCCAGATGGGGTTTTGAGATTTCTGTCTAAACTTCCAGACAGAAAACCTTCATCATGTTTTGGGTGAATTGATCTTTTAAAAAATGAGTTACACTGAGTTTGGTTTGTTTGTTTGTTGTTCGTTGATAACATAAAAATATTCAAACTCAAAACCTGCGTTTGATCCTCGGGTATTAAAGATTAACTGGACGTTTTGTTCCGTTTGTTGCAGGAGGTAGACGAAGGATCTTCTAACGGCTGCAAGAAAGAAAATGGCCAACTGCCTGAAGAAGAAGAAGCTGCAACTGAAGCGGTATGCAAACGGGTAAAAAATAAGGATGCACCGATCCAACATTTTCAGTCTCAATACCGATGCCAGGGCTTTGTGTATCTCCTGATACCCGATAACGATCCGATACCGTTGAATTAAAGGTCCCCTAATACTGTATCTGAAGCCTCTTTTATATAGACCTTAGTGGTCCCCTAATACTGTATCTGAAGTCTCTTTTATATAGACCTTAGTGGTCCCCTAATACTGTATCTGAAGTCTCTTTTATATAGACCTTAGTGGTCCCCTAATACTGTATCTGAAGCCTCTTTTATATAGACCTTAGTGGTCCCCTAATACTGTATCTGAAGTCTCTTTTATATAGACCTTAGTGGTCCTCTAATACTGTATCTGAAGCCTCTTTTATATAGACCTTAGTGGTCCCCTAATACTGTATCTGAAGCCTCTTTTATATAGGCCTTAGTGGTCCCCTAATGCTGTATCTGAAGTCTCTTTTATATAGACCTTAGTGGTCCCCTAATACTGTATCTGAAGTCTCTTTTATATAGACCTTAGTGGTCCCCTAATACTGTATCTGAAGTCTCTTTTATATAGACCTTAGTGGTCCCCTAATACTGTATCTGAAGTCTCTTTTATATAGACCTTAGTGGTCCCCTAATGCTGTATCTGAAGTCTCTTTTATATAGACCTTAGTGGTCCCCTAATACTGTATCTGAAGTCTCTTTTATATAGGCCTTAGTCGTCCCCTAATACTGTATCTGAAGTCTCTTTTATATAGACCTTAGTGGTCCCCTAATACTGTATCTGAAGTCTCTTTTATATAGACCTTAAGGGTCCCCTAAGGATTCCCAGGGCTCGTTTTACACCTATCACCATTTCTAGCCACTGGGGGACCATAGGCAGGCTGGGGGAACTCATTTTAATGTTAAAAAACCTCATAAAGGGAAATTTTCATGCCATGGGACCTTTAAGCACTTTGGTCAACTATGGTTGTTTTTAAACGTGCTATATAAATAAAATTGAACTGAACTGAACAGGCTGGGCGAAGGAAAAAGGGAGGGAGGGAGGGGTTGTGCATATGGGCTAATGTCATTAACCCTAACCCTCAGCTTATTCATCCTGTATTGGATTTTCATCCCTTCCAGCCCTGCGAAGAAAATCTTCCTCCGGAGAAGACGTCAGAGTCCGAACCGACAGAAGAAAACCCAGAACCAGAACCGTCCTCTAATCCGGACACTTGGTCTGCTACGCCCCTCAGGATCTCTGCGTCTCCTCGGCGGTCGGACAGATTGAAACCGGATGGAGACCAGGAGCCGGCGTCCGCCGCCGCGACTGACTCCGATTCCAAAACGCTGAGTAGCGGGGAATCGTCCGAGGACGAGGCGTACCTGAAGGGGGCGCCGGAGAAGGCGGTCGGATCGCCGAGCATCCTTCCCTCCTCCGTCTTGGACAAAGCGAGCGTCATTGCTCAGCACTTCGCCGGCAGCGTCAAACGCGGCAGCCTGGCGCAAGACGACGTTCGCTCCCCCAGCTGTGCGTCGCCGCGGTTACCCAGAAGCGGCGGCATCATCCCCAACCTCGGCGCCGAACCTGTGGAAACTCAGCTTCTCAACAGCAACTCTCCTGACTCTGATTCAGCTTTTGGCGCGACAGATCTGACGATGCTGTCTCCGCGGAGCGACAGCCTCTTTGATGGTGAGCCTCTACCACCATTATATCTCTGTCTGCTGTACACCTGACTGTCTTATAGGCTGTATTAGCCAGTCCCTCCAGAAAAACACAATTATGAAATTGCATAATTCAACGCATTATCAGCCAAAGTCCGCATATTTATGCAGGGGCTGCATTTTTGCCGATTTCTGCGCAAAATATACGGGGCTTGCATGATTTCATAATCCCCTGTTTTTTGTCTTTTTCATCAAACCGCAGTTCCCACAATTTCATCGCATAAAATTGCATAAATATCCTGCATATTCCATCGCATTTTTAAAGAAAACGTGCCACATAATCAAAGATTTTTGCCCGCAATAATCACAAAAACAACTCTGCATTTATGATTATATCTCTGTCTGCTGTACACCTGACTGTCTTATAGGCTGTATTATAACCCTCCCACACAATCTGGACTCTGGTCATAACGTATTCATCTTATAACTTTCCATTCCCTGTTATGTATTGTTGTTAACGTATATTATTTCTTTTCTGCCAAGCAATTCTAATTCTATTAGGTTTACATTCTTGCCTTTTCATAGTCATAGTTAATATTTAATAATAGGTTATTGCACTGATCAATCCCTAAACTGTTGTCTTTGCACTACCACCATTGCACACAGTCTACCTTAGCACCTTTAACTCTTTAAATTTCTGTGAGAGATTTTGATGTATGTGAGATGTATGTGTTTGTAGTGTTATGGTTGTCTAAGCTACTGGATGCCTACAATTTCCCTCGGGATGAAAAAAGTATCTATCTATCTGTCTATCTATCTCTCTATCTAGGCCTTCGCCGTAGGCGGGACTCCACGCTGTCCAGGCAGGACCAGCTGCTCATCGGCAAAATCAAGTCGTACTACGAGAACGCCGAGAGCGAGGACGCCACCTTCAGCATGCAGCGCAGAGAGAGCCTGACGTACATCCCGACCGGGCTCGTAAGAAGCTCCGTCAGCCGGCTCAACAGCATCCCAAATGATGAAACCTTCCGGACGAATCCCGCCAACTCGGCGCCATGCTTCAGTCTCGAGTCAAACTCCGCTTTGCCCGCAGATACCCAGAGTCACATGGTCTCTAGTGACTCGTTGGACTCTTTCAAGTCTGATCAGAGAAGCACCGATCCAGAAGAATCAGAAGGAATCCCTTTGTCGAGATCGCAAAGCTTGCAGGACAATCCGTCAGAGGACGAAGAGTTCAGACCTTCGTCTGAAATGATCAAGGTCTGGCAGACGATGGAGCAAGAGATCACAGGAAGCACACGCTCTCGGGAAGCTCCGCGAGTCCCCAGAGCGGCGTCCGATGTCGCGACAAAGGCGGCGAACGAGAGCCGAGAGGGTGGAGCGTCCGACCTCAGCACCATCACCGAGGAATCCTCCAGTCCGGCGCCTCTGAAGCTCAAAGCCTCTGGTGCGTTTCGGACAAGAAGTCGTAGACAGGACGGAGTAAACGTGTTAAGGGAAGACCTCAGGGCGCCAATTCCTCGGGTCTCCCAGCTGAATCAGAACTACGAGGTAAAGCAAATCATTTGTTTTAGCAATTACACCACCATGTCCTGCACCCGATGCAGCGTAAAGCCCGACGCAAGTGTCTTTGCTAGTTCAAGACCGACGCAGTTGTCAATTTCCCGTCCATATTTGCTGGTCTTACAGGGAGGTGTGTTCAGGTGCATTCTGGGCGTGCTGGTCTTACAGGGAGGTGTGTTCAGGTGCATTCTGGTTGTGCTGGTCTTACAGGGAGGTGTGTTCAGGTGCATTCTGGGTGTGCTGGTCTTACAGGGAGGTGTGTTCAGGTGCATTCTGGGCGTGCGTCTTACAGGGAGGTGTGTTCAGGTGCATTCTGGCCGTATTGCTATCTTAAGGCAGCAGTCTCCCAGCTGAATCAGAACTACGAGGTAAAGCAAATAATTTGTTACTCAGTGAAAGACTAAAGGCTCTGACAAACCAACCTGAAAATCGGCCGTCGGACAGTCTGGCGAGGTCGGTGACTCGAGTCTGTTCGGTGTGGTCCATGCCGTTGTCCATTGGAGGAGCTGTCGGTCTTCATTTGGGCCGACCTGACTTGCTGGGTCGGAGGGTGGGCAGTCGGACTCAATGACCAATCTGATTGGTGGACTGCTAGCCCTTGATTAGCGAATCGGTGCACTTATGTTAACGTGACGAACAGTCTCTCAAAATCTGAGTAAAGTCTTCTAAACTGACCTTTGTTGATCTGAAATACAGAAAGACAGATTCAGCAACTGCACGGCCTAATTCTCTCTTCAAATATATTATTATATTGTATTTTAATTAGGACAATGCACATTAATCAACATTTCTGTAAATGCGCCAGTGTTAGCCAGTCGAATAATTTTCAACCGTAGTCCTAGTTGCATGCATGTCTTTATGGTGGGAAGAAACCGGAGCACCCGGAGGAAACCCACGCAAACATGGGGAGAACATGCAAACTCCACACAGAAAGGCCCGGGACGACCTGGGTTCGAACCCAGGACCTTCTTGCTGTGAGGCAGAAGTGCTAACCACTGAGCCACCGTGCTCAGAAACGCGTTTCGGTGAACTATTTTAGTACAATATGAGATCGGATTCTGAACGAGCCCCCATGATTGTCGGGGAGCTGCCAGACCCACGTGACGCGTTCGTCCAATCAGCTGCCGGTTTTTCATTTTTATTCCGACACCTATTTTTCACGCGACACGCCAGCATGTTGGAAGCGTTTCCAGGCAAAATCGAATAGGAAAAGATGTTTATATGTTGTTTAGACACTACATACATAGACAATTACATTTTAATATATTACATGTTGATGTTTGAAAGTCTCGTAATGTGTATAAAAGTAATAAAAAAAAAAAAGAATTATAATATGTAACCTGTCAATCCAGAAGGAAATATTCTGGAGCCTATTCTGCCGTCAAATACTGCCGACGTTGTCTTTGCTGTAATCCGATCAGAATATATTTATGTTTATGGGAAACATCCATGTGACCACAACTGCATCTTCACAAAATCACAAAACTCATGGTTCAGATCGGAAACATTTTTGGATCAGCACAAAAAAAACGTACTACAGGGTTTTTCCTGCGTAAAGCAATTTTTGCCCTCCTCCCCCCCCCCCTCCAAAGAGGTTTTAGCCGCAAAGTAAATTCACCAGCATCAAAATGCTAAGAATTGATAGAAAAAATAGCAATTCAAATGTGTATAAGAGCAATATGCCAAACAGTTGAAAAAGCAGAACATAAACTTGAACAGTAGTGCTAAACTCAGTTTTACCATCCAGTCTGTGTGTGTGTGTGTGTGTGTGTGTGTGTGTGTGTGTGTGTGTGTGTGTGTGTGTGTGTGTATCCACATAATTTTCCCTTTGCAGGATAACAAAGTTAACTTTAACTCTGACTTTGACTTTGAAGGCGCAGGCAGGAAGGCGGAGCGAGGATTCCAACCAGCAGGTTGAGGTAGACAAGACGAAGAGCAAAGTCCTCCATCTGGCTCGCCAGTACAGCCAGCGACTCAAAACATGCGAACCGGCGGCCGGACAGAGAAGTGCTCGCCTCCTGATGAACCAGAAGATTTTACCCTGCGTGCTGGAGGAGAAGGAGAGTACAGGTACCGAAACCACCACATTTCTGTTTGTCTTTGTCTCCTCAGACATCAATTGTTCTTATATTACGCTCTTCAATTTTATAGCGTGCAAAAAAAAAAAAAAAAAAGATAAAAAAAACGTGGAAAAAGACCAAAAAAATATAAACTAAAGCGCAAATAAATCGACAAAAACATCGGAAAAGCTTCAGAAACGTGAATATATATATATATATATATATATATATATATATATATATATATATATATATATATATATATATCAGAAATATGGGTTTCTGTCTGACAGAAGGAGACAAGGTTCAGACAGTTTATGGCCTTCACTTTATCTGCTAAAAATGAGAAGCCGGAGTTCCTTAAAAAAAAAACTCTACTACGCCGAAAGTTCACGGTTGCCAGATGTTTCACTTGGAACCTTTTGAATCTACAATTTAACAAAATTAATAATCTCGTCGAATATTAAACAATCATTAACCATAATGTTAAAATAAAATTTTGCCATTACACAGCCATGGAGCACAGTAAGCGGTGCTCTAGTCTGGCTTTATTTTACATTGAAAAAGCCCCGTCTGCATTGAATCAAAATAAAACTTACCTCTTATTTGTGAAATAAGCATGTGACCCGTTTCAACTCCACCACTCGGAAAAGAATCGGAATCGAGAATCGATAAGAACTGGAATCAAAAGGAAGAATTGGAATCAGAATCGTTGATATCCAAACGATGCCCAACCCTACAGACTAGTGATTGATTAACTCATGATGTGTTTCGATGTTTTGCAGGCAAACCCAGCCTGACTCCGCCACTAGTTTCTGATAACCAGGCTCCCTCTCTGCCGCTGACCCCTGTAGACCAGATCCAATCTGTGGTACCGGGCCTTGCCGTCCCCGCCCCAGACCGGCCTCTCTCTCGCAGCCCCGTCAGCCCCATCAGTCCTCTTCCTCCCATCGAGGGCTTCAACTGGCCGGACGTCCGCGAACTCCGCTCCAAATACTCGGACCACGGTCGCTCCCAGAAGAGTTCTGTCGGCCGGAGTCACTCCATCCCAGAGCAGATGTTTGACGTGGGTCTGCGGAGGCACTCCAGCTGTTCCACCGGCCTCCTCGCTGATGCAGCGCCCGGCGAGGTTTCTTCTTCTTCTTCTTCGTGCAAGCTTCGTGGCAGCCGTGGCAGCCATGGCAGAGAGGAACGCAGAAAGCGTCTCCACCGAGCCAATTCTCTGGAAACTCGGCTCCAGGATCAGGTGGCTACCGCCACTACGACGGTTACTACGTCGCAGCCGAGGCAACGCTACCGGACGACCCCGAACACAAGATCATCGTCATGGAGAAGCTTCCAGAGCCTGCTGAGTCCAAGCCTGCGGAAACAGCCGTAGAAGAAGAAGAAGACGACGACAATTACATTCAGATCCGTTCACCGACCAGCAGGGAGAAGATCTCCATCATGGCCGTCATCGACCGCTGCCGGCTCTATCAGGAGTCGGACGAATATCAACAGAGGGAAGACGTGAAAGCCAAAACTGAGCCAGACGCTGCGGCAGCACCGTCCAACGGTCAGAACGACGAGACACAGAAAATGGGTTCAAACGCCGGACAGAAGACCGAAGCCGGTCAGCAGAACATCGTGAAAAATCTGAGAGAAAAGTTCCAGAGCCTGAGCTGAATAAACGGCACAATGAAACTCTTTGAAAAAACCTGCAAGATGTCATATAAAACTCTTAATTAAAGGTGCTGTAGGTAGGATTGTGAAGATCCAGGACTTAGCCAAACAATTTGAACAATCGACAACTTCTCGGTCCCTCCCCCCCTTTTGCTAAAGCCCAAACGGTCTCCTAAGCCCCTCCCCCCACAAGGGAGAATGAATGCGTGTGCATGAGCAGTGATTGACACGCAGTTAGACACCACCCCTGGCCCTGATTGGTGCATCTGAACAGTTAGACACCACCCCTGGCCCTGATTGGTGCATCTGAACAGTTAGACACCACCCCTGGCCCTGATTGGTGCATCTGAACAGTTAGACACCACCCCTGACCCTGATTGGTGCATCTGAACAGTTAGACACCCCCCATGGCCCTGATTTGTGCATCTGAACAGGGAGCAGTGTTTTTTTTGCAAATCCCATTCCAGGCTGTAGGTGGAGCCAGAGGAGCTGGATTTATTTTAAATGACCTGCTTCATGTAGTTCTACTGGAACATAGGGTCAGTTTCAGCAGAAAGGTAGTTTTATAAGTCTTACCTACTGCACCTTTAATACACCCAAAGATATGTAAATAGGATTCCAAAGAACGTTGTGTGAGTTTTAACTCGTACATTTCTATACTTTGAGTTTTCCAACAAAAACACTAATTATTCTACAACAGACAACTGTTAGCTAGAGAGGACAATTTGTGCTTTAAGTTCTGTGATTATGAAGAAATTAAGTTATTTTGAACGTATGAAGAACATCTCCAGATCATGACGGATATGTGGAGATAATGAAATAATAAATCAGCCCAAATTCTAATAGTAAGATAAATACATATGTATGTAAAGTAATGATTGTAATTTCAAGAAATCAACCATTTAAAAAACAAAATATATTCGTTGTTGTGATTAACACAGCTTATGTAAAGATCCAACAACTTTTCACAGGTCCTCTCTGGCATTTTGTAGATAAATATCTAGAAAGATGTAAATATCTTTATACAGTCATCAAGTAAAAACTATCTTCAGTCAGAATATTTGTTAAAAGCACCTTTTTGTACAGGATGTCATTATGCATTACAGTTTAAGTTCTGGGAGTTTGTGCATTTTCCTCTTCAGTGGTTCTTAAAGAAAGTAGATTTTAAGGAAGTGTCTCTACACTGATGGCATTTTTCCACTACATGGTACCTGCTCGGCTCGGCTAACGCGACACACATGCAGAACGTGGAAGGTGTGTTGATTTTGATTCTCGGCATGTGGCTGTTTGCCAGAAGACACAGTCACACACACCGACACAAACACACACAAACACATACACACACACCCCGAAACACACACAAACACTGACGCACAGAAACACACACAAACACTGACGCACACACACAGACACAGACACACAAACACTGACGCACACACACAGAACGTGGAAGGTGTGTGTTTGTGATTCTCATCATGTGGCTGTTTGCCAGAAGACGCATTTAGTTTCAAAAGAAGCTGGAGGTAGCAAAAAAACACACCGCTGGATAAACTATTTAAAAATGTGTGATTAGTGACGACCAATCGGTGGTCTGCAGGTTTTCACGTCACCTTTTGGTATCGCCTCAGCTCGATTGGAACCTCAACGGAGGAGATACTAAATAAAGTACCTGTTAGCAGGTACCAGGGACTGTTTATCAGAATGGAAAACCAAAAAAGGCGAGTAGAGTTGAGGCGAGTTGAGCAGGTACCATGTAGTGGAAAAACGCCATAAGGGATCAGTCTTCCAGTTACATTCGTCTTCTCTCTGCAGTAAAAGCTTTGTGTGTTAGAGAAACACATTCTCACTCCCAGCGCAAAAAAACAACACTTGGTCGGGACCGATTTGGCGTTATTTTTCAACGTGCAGGGTTAAAATATTAACGTTTTAACTGACAAGAACGGGCCATTTTGCAACCACAGTTTGGAACACAACTTGAAGCTTTAATGAGTGTTATTTAAAATCTCCCCCCGTATAGTTGTCATGAACAACGGGATATTTAGGTTTAGGAAAAGATGTTGGGTGGGGTTACAAAATGTACGTTTTCAGTGTCACTCGGGACAGGACAGCATGCTGCTACTCCCCACAGTAGGCTGCTTGAAACACCCACTCTCAACACACAGGACCAGTTGACCAATCACAGGCCTTGTGGTCTGCGTCGCCTCGACGCAAAGTTAAAATATTTTGAGGTGCATGTCGAGCTATGGCGGAGGGCTCAGAGAGGGGTCCGATTCGACGCAGAAGCATAAATCAGCCTTTATACTTCCTAACCTTACTTTTCCATCAGAACTACTACAGCCACTAGAGGGCGCCACCACTAGAAACCTAAATACATGTCAGAATGATGCTGGAACATACCACTTATGGGGGGGTTTATGTTGCTTTTTTCAATTTTTTTGTAAACCAGAGAAGGTGGCGGTTTTAAACACATGGTTTAGACACCAAAACTACGGAGTTAAGTTGACGAAAAGATGGAGGTTTGGGTTCAAATCAGACGTGACTTCACTTCCTGAAGGTTACCACGTGACACAGAACGTGATGTAGCTCCGTTTGTTCCCTAAAGTTACAAAAACTATTTTTCTTTTCTTTTCAAACGGGACATGATCCCCAGTCTCCTGGGTGAAAGTCCTGTGTTTGTTTGACCCATTCACCCCCCCAAAACTGCCTCCTTACACAGATTTTTGCTACCATCTCTCTTAATACTACCTCATCTTGCAGCGGCGTGGATGAGCAGCTGCTCTGTCCCCCTGTCCCATACCGATGTTAACGGGGGATTTTTCCGTCTGTATCTGACGCTGAGAGACACTGACCAAGAGTCAGGATTTAAGAGTTGGGAGTGAGAATGGGTTGGTTAGTTACTCCTCTGTACAGATTAAAGCTCATCTGTGTGGATTTCTGCTACAAGAGGACAAACAAATAAACTAACTCTCCAAAGGTCACTTTGTTCTGCAATAATAAATTGCAGATTTTGCAGCTGCACAACTTCTTGTGTTATTTTTACATTAAGGGGACAGTCCAACATTTCTGTAAATCTTGTTCTCTGTCTTCCCCAAAGACACAGATTTCAGATGGATATGTGTCCAGTGCATAGACTGGTTTGGGACATGTGTAGCATAGCTTAGCACAAAGACTGGACACAGGGGGGAACTGCTGGCCTAGAAAAACAGCACCTTCCAACAACTCTGAAGTCTGGTTTACATGTTGTCACGTGTTTATTGAACAGGTGTACGACACTAGACCAAGTGAGTAGTGATTTTAAGAACTCTTTGTATTCACAGATTTATCATCACATCGATGCAGCGGACAGGTTTTGCCAAATATTGGTGTGTCTATGGAGGCAAGACGTTTATCCACAGTTAAAGTCACTTATTCTCGCTGAATTTCCAACCAATTTTTAAACTGTTTGCTTTGCTACAAATGCCAGACATGTATCTATGATACAGGATACTTTCAAACCAAAATACCTTATCTTGTGTATATAGTATGGATGAAACTTGCCCACAAGTAGAGCAGAAAGGAAAAACCAAAGTTAGTTTTTGTCACTTTTCTAAAGGTCAAAACTTCCCAGGAATCGCGATTCCCGGTAATGCGCGTCCAAACTAGCTATCGTTTCCTGGGAAATATAGTAACAGGAAAACCGGGAAAAACTGGCTAAGTTCTAGGTGGATATGTACAAAATTTACCTATCACTACAGAAATACGTAAGTCCTTTCTGTAAGTCTTTAGAGTTGCTGCGAACACGGACAATAGCTTTAAAGCTCACAATTTCCCAAAATGTTGGACTGTTCCTTTAATCTTCTACAGTTTCACTTAAGAAAACTGTCTAAATGTTGCCTGGTCTTCTGGTTTTATCAGAATCTCTGATATTGTGATATTTAAAGACATTAACATTAACATCAAATGTGTCAAACATCTCACACTGAACATTGAGCATGCAGCCATTCAGATAAACGTTTGGAGGACAAAACCTGCTTTAAAAGAGAAAAATAAATTAGTGGAGGATGTAAAAAACATGATCAAATGAACACTGAAACTAATAGTAAGCAAACATGAATTCCTTAATTTAAAAGAAATGTTTTTATATTCGTAATCCTTCAATATGCAAATGAGGCAATCACCTAAACAATTTTACCCTTGATAAACAAATTATGATTCATGTATTTATTATACATCAGTGGATGTATTTCTATGTTTTTGTGCCTTCTGGTTTTTGTCAGGTTCATTCTAACATTGTACTTACTTTTGTACTCTTATTTATTTGTATCCTAAAAAGTCAGGTTTTGTTCTCCTTACACAAAAGTGAAATAACAAACCTGTTAATGTTAGCACCTTGCTCAGATTTCAGACTTGAACCTGTGACTTTGGTTTAACCACTGGTCCACCCTGCACATGATCTTCCTCACTGAGTCGACCACTGTTAACGGGCTCGTTCCTGTTTCTGTACCTCCTATTTATTTGATCTGATATAAATAGAAACACATATATTGTCTGTATTTCTATAACTGTTGTTATGTGTGCAACTTGTAACTGTATTTGTGTTGGAAACCGTTCCCTCATTCCCTCATTTACGCTTCCCTATATAGTGTTCAGGGCTTTAAATCAACTGGTTTCATCACCAGCCAACATGGCTAGTAAGTTTTTAAATCTATCAGCCAATCAGATCTTCCACGCTAGGCACATAGCCAACAGTCACCACATAGTGTTCATGGGTAATGTAGGATTAGTGCTACAAGCAGTGCTGCCAGATAAAGATTACGTTACCAAACCAACGACACAAAAAACTGCCAAAATTTCTTGACAAAAACAGACCAATCTGGCAACATTTCTGCAGCCGGCCGATTCAAACAGACGCAGACTTATGAATGCAGATGAATGAAGCTATTCATTAATCTGCCAGACAAATCACCAGACAAATTGGCTAATAACTTGAAAATGCTACCTCCCAAAGTTAATTTTTACCTGCATTTGGCAGGTTGGTGGGTGTCAATTTAAAATCCTGATAGTGTTTATTGAAAAGTGAAATGTATACGAGATTTCGGCCACTACGATGGAAATATCGTTGCGTCAAAGCGAGCACTCAGGAGAATAAAAGGTTGTATATTAAATATGTTGCATGTTACATTTCGACTGTTTAAAAACCAAAGCCCGCTCAATTTTTCTTTTTGCAGTTTCCGCAGGTGCTTCTGCTTCTTCTTCTCCAGGAAAACACGGTGTCGCATTGTGGGATATGGGAGTAAAATGTAGGGTACAGCGTATATACATTCAGATTAGCAGTGCATTGTGGGTATTTTATAGTGGATTATATAGTGAAAGAAATTAACCGTTGAGAATTTGAACACCGCTACAGAATGATGAACACAATATATAGGGAACTATTTCCGTGATAGGGAATGGGTTCAAACACAGCTACTGTCATCCAGAGATGTTCTTCATTAAAACCACTTTATACAGGATCAGCACAGAGTTTGTGTGTTAATTCTGTATATGTGCAAAGACCAACTGTCCTCACTAACACTGTCGCACTCAACAACTTTATTTACACAGCACCTTTCATGCAAGCAGGAAGCCCACTGTGCTTAACACAACAACAATAAAACATGAGAAAAAAAGAAAAGAAAAATTGAGAATAAGACAATGTTTAAAAATTCCAAAATTAACCCAATAGAATTAAATAAACACGAGGGTTAAAACATGATTTAAGAAACAATGATTAACAGTCAAAATAATGCTATGTTACTCCAAATTAAAAGCCAGTCTTAAAAGGATTTACTTTCCTTTTCAAAATACATTTAAAATAAATGCAGTGGAGTGTCCTCACAGTAACATACAGTCCTCACACATAATGTCCTCACACAGTCCTCACAGTGACACACTGTCCTCACAAACACTGTCACACACACAGTCCTCACAAACACTGTCACAGACACAGTCCTCACAAACACTGTCACACACACAGTCCTGACAAACACTGTCACACACACAGTCCTGACAAACACTGTCACACACACAGTCCTCACAAACACTGTCACACACACAGTCCTGACAAACACTGTCACACACACACAGTCCTGACAAACACTGTCACACACACAGTCCTCACAAACACTTTCACACACACAGTCCTGACAAACACTGTCACACACTGGTTCACACACACACAGTCCTCACAAACATTGTCGCATACTGTTTCACACACACAGTCCTCACAAACACTGTCACACACACAGTCCTCACAAACACTGTCACACACACAGTCCTCACAAACACCGTCACACACACAGTCCTGACAAACACTGTCACACACACAGTCCTCACAAACACTGTCACAGACACAGTCCTCACAAACACTGTCACACACACAGTCCTGACAAACACTGTCACACACACAGTCCTGACAAACACTGTCACACACACAGTCCTCACAAACACTGTCACACACACACAGTCCTGACAAACACTGTCACACACACAGTCCTCACAAACACTGTCACACACACAGTCCTCACAAACACTGTCACACACACAGTCCTCACAAACACTGTCACACACACACAGTCCTGACAAACACTGTCACACACACAGTCCTCACAAACACTGTCACACACACAGTCCTCACAAACATTTTCACACACACAGTCCTGACAAACACTGTCACACACTGGTTCACACACACACAGTCCTCACAAACATTGTCGCATACTGTTTCACACACACAGTCCTCACAAACACTGTCACACACACAGTCCTCACAAACACTGTCACACACACAGTCCTCACAAACACCGTCACACACACAGTCCTCACAAACACTGTCACACACACAGTCCTCACAAACACCGTCACACACACAGTCCTGACAAACACTGTCACACACACAGTCCTCACAAACACTGTCACACACACAGTCCTCACAAACACCGTCACACACACAGTCCTCACAAACACTGTCTCACACACACAGTCCTCACAAACACTGTCTCACACACACAGTCCTCACAAACACTGTCTCACACACACAGTCCTCACAAACACTGTCACACACACAGTCCTGACAAACACTGTCACACACTGGTTCACACACACACAGTCCTCACAAACACTGTCGCATACTGTTTCACACACAATGTCCTCAAAAACACTGTCACAGTCAGTCCTCACAAACACTGTCACACACAGTCCTCACAAACACAGTTTTCACAAACACACTCAGTCCCCAGAAAATAGTCCTCACACACACTGTCACACACAGCCCACACAAACACTGTCACATACACTGTCCTCACAATTTCCTCACTTGCTGTCTGAACAATGCATCAACTTTTCTTATAACTAACTGAATTCAAACCAAAGACACACTGCAAGTTAAATTTAAAAAAGTGCATCTTTTACACCTTTTGGGATGTTTGCAAGTCATTTATGAAACTACATTTTAGTGTTGCCACAGTCTTTGATGCAGTCTCACTACCTGAACATCCAGAAGCAGTAGTTGTAGTAGTTGCACATTAAAAGTGACAATAATAACAAACTTTATCTGTACAACAGCTTATCTGTTTCTGACACTGGTTAGATCACAATCAAAATTCAAACATCTTCAACACGCAACACAGGTAAGTAGCAACAGCATTAATTAAACCTCAGGCAGTTAAGAGGGAGGAAAAAGGAAATAATCTAATAATCTGATTGGCTGACATCTAACGGTTGGACAGGTTTTGACGTCACTCTGATGTTGTGTTAGACTTGGACTGAAGTTGTGCCGGTGTCCTCGGATCAGATGCACACAGACACCAGGACAAACACGGAAGAAAAGAGCAGCTTCGTGTTTCCTCGATGCATGAAGGTCGAAAGAGTCTGTTCGTCGACCTGAAGTGAGTTCAACAGGTAAGAATCCTACCAGGGGAATCTAAATGTCTGATAATCAGGATCACTTTGATCACATTGTGCTGTGTCTCTGTTTAACTGGAAAAAAGAAAGGTTTCTTTTTGCTGATTGGCTGATTCAAAATATCCATTTGAAATATTCTGTGGAATTTCTCTCTGAGTTGAAGAACAATAATTTTATACAATATTTACATATAAAGTTGTTTATGTCCCAAAACGCAGCAGTTTGTTTATCCCCTGAGTTGATGTTGAAACATGCCGTGAGTGCCTTAACTGGTTTGACCGCTTGGATCAACTTGACAGATTTTTTGTCTATTTTTTAACTCTTAAAACTCTGAAGTGCATGGATGAAGTGTTAAGTGCTCAAATACAGCCATCTTCCAACACTGAGACTGACCTGATATTATTGAAGACCCTTTAGCACAGTCCAGGTCTCAACTGTCCCAGACTGTACCAGGCTTTATAACCCTTTCTAGATGGACCAGAGGCAGCCCAGGGTGGAAGGGGACTTAGGGGCCCTCTGCCGTCAGGGGCCCTAAAGGAAGAGAAAAACTATTATTTACGTACAACACCGAATCGCGCAAGCACCCTTTTATTTTTGTAGAGATTATTATTTGAAAAGCTTGGGATGCTTGAAAAACTCACTAAAATTGGCGTCAGTCAACAGAACTGGCGTAAATTGCTGTAGTGATTGGGGTTTGGGAGTAGCCAACGGGCTCCAAAAGCACACTTTGGGTGGTGATAAAGTTCCTTTTATGTTCGAAATTTGATGGGATCATTGCTATCATCTCCTGTCACCCAGCAGGAGTCAGCCATCTTGTATTTTGTGCATTTATTACCACTGAACAAACACACATTGGAGGATATTAGAATGCAAAAAAAAGTCACTAAACCAATTATCATGATTAATTTGCTCATCTAGTAAATTATGGCTCAGTTTATTGAAAACTCCAGCCTTGAGGGCTGGAAGGTGATTGGCTCCGGAGGTTGCGGACAAATCTACAAAGCCAGGCATCGTCAGTGGGCGTGTGACGTGGCCATTAAACTGCTTCGTCATGATGATGGGTAAGTGCTTGCAAAGAGTTTTCTTTTCGTAATTACATTAAGTTGTGTGAATCACTTATAATGCAAACAAACACACACGCAGGACCAATGAACCTTTGCTGCGTGAGATCAAGATGATGCAAGAAGCTAGCAGCCGGCATGTTATTCGTGTCCTAGGGGCCTTCAAAGGTCAACCGCCCAACTCTGGTTGGGCAACACAGCTTGGTGTGGTCATGGAGCTCATGGAGAGAGGATCGCTGGCCTCCCTACAGGTAACCAGGGGTGGAAGAACTACTCATATTTTACTTACTTACAAAATACTCTGCTACAGGTAAAAGTTTTGAATTTAAAATTTAAAAAAACATCAAAACAAAAGTATGATTGACTAAATCAAAATTTGAATCTTGTCATTCAAATTTAAATGTCTGAATTATGCAGTTTCAAATATGTTAATATTGAAGGAAAAGAAGAACATAAATAAAACAGATGATTCCAAACATTTAAATGGTAGTGTATACAAAGCAGAAGTCTTATAATTTGCTCATGAACTCCACTATTTGTCAATCTGTAACTTTGAAAATAATTTTACAGGAAGCCTTGGATGGACCTCCACCCTGGCCGCTGGTCTTCAGACTGGTTCACCAAGTGGCTCTGGGTATTAACTACCTCCACAGTCTGACCCGTCCCGTTCTCCACCTGGACCTGAAGCCCCAAAACGTGCTGCTGGATGACGCTCTCAATGCCAAGGTGAGTCCCAGGCCTTCAGGGGAGGTCAGGCCTCATGCTTACTTTATATTGTTATAATAGTTTGCGGAGATTAAATAAAGGTTGAAAGGCATGTACTGTAAGCCTGAAAGATACATGTTTTTTTTTCCCTAAATGAACATATTTGATAAGGTCTTCGTATACTTTCTGTACAAAAATCTTTATTTGTAAATAGGGCTGCAACAACGAATCAATAAAATCGATAAATTTTGATTACTAAAAAAGTTGGCAACAAATTTAATTATCGATTCGTTGTGTCGCGCAACTATTAGGCCTCATAGTCGCAGAGATAAAAAAAAATGTAGTTGAGCGCGGAGCAGCGCGGAGCGAAAGAAAAGAAAAAAGAGCAGAGCGGGGGTAGAGGAAATACGGAGAGAGACCGGAGAGACCCGTAACGTTGTTCTGAAACACTCGGCGGAGGCAGAGAAATCAGTACGACCCAAGTCATCCGAGGTGTGGGAGCATTTCACACTAAATAAATCAGAAACGTGTTAATTGCAAGATAAGCAAAAGCGACACGGCATGGCACGGGCGCACCACGGTGATGAGTCAGCACCTAAAACGTAAACCTGTTGGAGTCCTTGATGAGGAGGAAGGGAGTTCAACAGCAGGGTAAAGTCACTACACTATCCTACTTCTGTTCCGTTCTGAAGTGAGGAACGTACCGTCCCTCCAGGAGCTCTTCTGGTGCTGCTGTTTACTCGTTATCCAGCTGACTAGCATGACGAGCTAGCGTTAGCTCGGTAATAACAGTAATAAATCAGGGGGGGGTACAGTTTACAAGACTAAAGACATGGTTTATTCACTCGCCTTTTTTGGCCCATTAATTTTTCAATCTGTTGTCATGTATCATGACATGTATTATGTGCTTTGTCCCATATCAGTTAGTGTTGACAAATATAATAGTGTGTGGTGTATAAACAAACTTAACTTGCACTTACTACAATGATGGTAATAATTTAATGAATAAGTGTGTGTGTGTCTGTCTGTCTGTGTGTCTTGTCTGTATCTGCTATTTGGGTTACTTACCTTTACACAACTATTAACTAAAACAACAAGTATGTATGTATTGAGTTGATGTAAATTAATGCTTTTTTTTTTATCCGATTCATCGATTAATCGAAAAAATAATCGACAGATTAATCGATTATTAAAATAATCGTTAGTTGCAGCCCTATTTGTAAAGTAACTAAACAATAAATGCAGTGGAATAGAAGTAGAAAGTGGCATAAAAAGAAAATACTCTTTAAAGTAAGTCCCTTTTCTGCCACCTTCCTCTCTTTACTAATTCTTTCTGCAGCTTACAGATTTCGGCCTTTCCCGGATTTCGTACAGTGTCTCACAGGTTTCCCAGAAGGACAATAAAGAGGGAGGAGGGACAGTCAACTACATGCCCCCGGAGGTGTTTGGCTTAACATACAAACCTAAACGAGCCTCTGATATCTACAGGTACAAGAGGCCCAAACCAGCACCTGGAAAAGAGCATTTTATTTATCATATAATAAATAATAACTGGAGACAGGATCACTCCTGCCCCCATGTCTACCAAGTCTAGCACAGTTTCAGTCTTGACAGAAAGTCAAAATATCAGGGACATAGTCCTTTACAGGTGAGGGAATTGGTAAGAGTATTATAGTGTATATACTCAGGTGACTTCAGGCACTGATTTTATTGTTGTCATTGATTGTGCTCATTCTCACACGATCATCAATTTACACATGACAAGAAAACCTATGCATCAAACAATCAGGGTGTGATTGTAATGACATGGATAGTAATCCTGGCATGTAACTCTCTCTGTCTTTCAGTTATGGGATACTCCTTTGGTCCATTGTCACAGGGAAACAACCCTATGGAAGTAAGTGACTATTGTCGCTCTTACTATCTGTTGTATTTTGCGCTTCATAATGCACCACACATTTTCAATGGGAGACAGGTCTGGACTGCAGGCAGGCCAGTCTATTACCCACACTCTTTTACTATGAAGCCATGCTGTTGTAATTTAGGATTGTCTTTCTGAAATTAGCAAGGGCATCCCTGAAAAAGACTTTGCTTGAATGGCAAAATATGTTGCTCCAAAATCTGTATATATACTCATTCTCACACAAGCATCAATTTACAGATGACAACAAACCCTATCCAACAATCAAACAGGGTGTGATGTGGATAGTAATCCTGAGATGTAACTCTCTCGGTCTGTTTTTTAGTTATGTAATACTCCTTTGGTCCATTGTCACAGGGAAACAACCATAGGATAGTAAATTACTATTGTGTCTTTAGCCTCTCTTGCTATCAAAACAGTTTCTACCTTTATCTTAGTTTTTCTCATTTGAGTGGTTTCTTTGCATGACACATGGTGCAAAAATGGCAGGATTTTATGCTTATGCGGAGTTTGCATGGGGGCTGAAACTGGAAATTGCAATAATTGCAAAAATGAGTGGAATAATTACTTCTGGCATAACCAGATCTTTTATAAATATTTTAAGTAACACAAAAAAACCAAGTGGTGGTAGGTAATATATCTGATTTCATATACTGCTTCAGTAAAAAACTTTTTTTTCATGGCTCTGCCTCTCACCTGAGACCATTGTTGCAAAAAATGAAATTTACAGTTGCACTCTTCTGGACATCTTGCCATGCCAACGTTGCAATAAATGTTGCCTAAATGATGGCATATAAATTAGCTGTCAGCTTACTAAATGATTGCGGGTTTTGCATAGATTTGGACTTTTATAGCCTATGTTTTATTCCACTTTGTTTAAATGGCGAAGTGGAGAGGCGTCGTTCACCTGTTTGGAGCTTGCTGGTGAATGTGATGCACGTAGGCCTGGCCTGACCTGGATATACCGTGACCCTTTTTGTGGATCTGCTGATCGCTGTGGATTACTTTTTTTCATGTCATTGGATTACCGCAAAATACGGATCTTTTTTCTTAATGTGTCATAACTATTATGGTGTGACTGCACTTTGTTTCTGTGTTTGGAGAGGCATCTCAACACACTGTAGGTCGAACACTGATTGTTCACTGATCAATTTTAGTTGAATTTAAGTGTTGGGGCATTCCGCCACCGTCTGTTTATTGCGTTCCAAGACAGCCATGCCGTTATTGGATTTCATAAGGGCGTATTGTTAAATTGTTACAATGTAATTTTAATTCTGCTTTAAAAACAAACATATATGTTTATTTAGCATGTTTGTTGAGTTTTTTATTTTATTTTATTTTTGCCCCCCCTGACTCGAATGTCAAACTCTAATAATGATTTCATGTTATCTTGGCTCTGAGCTGTAGAGTAATGGCTTGAGTTCATTAGGACAGCCTGTCTTTAGCTACTACTCAATGCAGATACAAATTTAAAACAACAGGTGTCATAGTTGTCCCATTTAGCAGGAATTAACCTTAACCTTTACATACACATCAGTCCAGACCGTCTATTCAGGTATTCCCAAAGTCTCAAGGCCACTCGGACAACCTTTTTAATTCTTCCTGAAATATAGATAAAAATGCTGACTTAGTGATGCTTCGCATCCCGGAAGGAGACCGTCCACTGCTGGATGATATCAAGGGCCATGCTCTGGGGTTGACAGAGCTGACAAGACTGATGCAGAGATGCTGGGACAATGAACCCGAACGAAGGCCTCAAGCCCTTGGTGAGGAACTCTTTCATTTATCTCTGAATTGACACAGAACAATAGCTTGTGATGCCTGGCTCCAACATTACATATTTACTCTATGTTGTGTATAACAGAGTGTACAACTGAGACAGAACAACTATATAAGATGCACAAAGATGCCATTTTTGACGCTGTCCATGAAGTGCAGAAGAAACTGGTGAGGAAAAAATCTCTTCATAAACACTCAGTCCAGCAGCAAATTACTGTTTTTATCATTGTGTGTAACTGGCTCTTTCTCTTCCCATTTCCAGGACCAAAAGGCAAAAGAAAAAGTCATGACAGAGCAGGTTCAGAGGGATCAAATCGCTGAGGCTTCAGGTCTGTATTCCTATACCTGAACCTTTGAATCCAACCACTCCTCCAAGTTATCTGAACCATCTGGCATCGTGACATGAAATAGCTTTCTCTTGGTTGAAAAAAAAGAATCGCAGCAATGACGATCAGCCAATCAGCACCATAGCTGGGACTATCTCTGTAAAGCAGTTGGCATCGTACTTTGTTTTGACTTTGCTCCAGTGTATTACTGGCCATCTGGCATACCTTGAGTTGAAGATTTTACCGGAAATCCGGCCCTGTCTGTCTTTACCTTTTACTTTGCGAGCATACTCTGGGTACTGGGCTCTCTAGCCAATCTCAAACAAGTTAGTTAAAAGTGTGCTCACATCATAGGCTCCACGTTAGTCTACTCTGTAGCTACTGTTGCGGCTTTAAAACAGTGGATAAATTGTTTTAAGCGGAATAAAACATTTTTCTATCAGAAATTAAAAGATTTGGTTTGATAACATTGAACAAGTCTAGAAGAGGAGAAAACTGCACAATACATAAACTGTGATTTGGTAGAAACTGTGCTTGATATCAGAATGCCCATTCAGCCCAATAAAGGCCAAATTCTTGTCTTCGGTTTAAACTTTTAATTATTTTTCTACATTGAAGTATGGCTCCAAAGAGTTTTTTTTTTATAGTTATGTTAAGTGATTTACCAAAGATTTCCCATTAAAGTCTATGGGAAATTTCGCGTCCGTTTCTTGCCGATTTCATGAAAACCGCGTGGTAAATCTCTTAGAAAAGTCATAGCACACCTTTCCCATTTTGATGTATTTATGTGCATGTGTTGGCAACGCTCTGTGACTTGAAGCGGGACAAAAATGTGGCAGAAGATGAAGAAAAATAATAAGTATGCAGGATAATAGTCACTGAATTAGAAGTAACTGAGGTACAGATGCATTCCTTTATTTGAAGGTAAACACAATGCTTCACTAATGGTTGAGTAATAATTCTTTATGATTAACCACGCATGCTGTTTCATTGCTTTGTTTTCAGGTATGATCAATGATTCACTGATGGTAGTTAAGGGTTAAGTACTATTTTGTTAACAATTAGCCACTCTTTATGATGCATTTACTTTATTTGCAGGTACACCTAATGCTTCACTACTGCTTGAGTCGCAGTCATTCAAGAACTTCTCATTAACTAACCAGTTGTTCCTCATTCATTCTTCATTAGTTCCTCGATAACTACCTATATTTTTGTGTACCTAATTGTAAATTGTTAACATCTTTGATATTGCAAATACTTTAGGACCCTTTTAAAAGGTAAAGAACCCAGATTTCCACTCAATTTTGGCGCTCTGACTTTTTTGTGGAGTTTGGGATATTTGGCAAGAATTCTTGCCATTCGGATCAGAATATTTGGGAAGACCCAAACAGCCATTAAAAATCTTTCCAAATGTCCCAATATTAGGAAAGGCTAAACCCGGACATTTGGAAAGGCTGAATAGGCTGTTGTGTCCAAGTGTCCTGACCCAAATGCCAAGATTTTTTTCCAAATGTCCTTCCTGTTTTGGGGTCATTGGCATGTGCCTAGCACCACACAAATTGGGTCACATGTTCTACAGAACACCCTGTTTCATACTGAAATTGATACACATTTTTGTCCCGTTTGAACTTGGCCTACTGGGTGACTCAAATGGCAGAATAGCTCAGTCGCTCTGACATTAAATACTTGTGTTTAGGTTCTGTTTGCATATGTGTAGACTCACTACACAGTGTATGTGTAATATGTAAAATAGTGAAAAAAAATTGTAACCTCTCCTCTGGGATTCATGACCTCCTTCTTCTTTTAGCGGAGGAGATCCAAAAGTCTCTGAGTGGAGTGAAGCTGTCTACTGATCCACCCAAGAGTGAACTGGACACTCTCAGGTATGGACAGACAACAATATTCTCTAATTTCTCTAATTGTAGGAGGCAGGAGTTAGGAAAAACATGGATGCACAGAAGTCTTATTGAATGAAAACATTCATCAGAAACATTACAAACTTGGCTGTACAATCATTACATAGACATTTGACTGAGATGACTTTTAGCCTATTTCTCTGTCACTCTGACAAACTGAGGATCATGGCTTCATGTTGAACACCAGTTAGGACTCATATTGAATAGAAAATCATTCTAACTGTGTTTCTTCCTCCAGGGTGGACGAGGATGGAGAGCAGGGGTTAAGACTTCGTCTGATGAAGTGTAAGTGTGGATTTAATTTGACTAATGAAGACAAAGCAGCTCACAGTTATCTTTAAATAAAAAGCTGATTACTGACTACATGAGTCATCATTAAACTCTGCCCCTGAGCCCTATCCCTCAGGACATCTCCTAAAAGGAATCCACCATAATGCTTACATACACATATCTGGTCTACTTTATTTAGAAAACCTATTTCTAACACTCCAGAGCAAATGGAAATGCATATCCCAAAACGTTTGACTTTTTATATTTAAAATTTTATTTTATTTTTACAACTTTATTGTTAAAAGACAGTTTGGACAACATACAATTGGTTTATGGATTCTGAAAACTGAAGATTGAATGTTTATAAAAATGTATATACACATCTGCAAATAGAACATTATGAAAAAGTGAATTTTCTTAACTACACCATGGGTGGACTCTCATGGAAGTATAAAGAATAGTTTAGGAACAACTTCAGTACAAAAACGAAGAATAAAGCCTTCAGATGTGTCTGATGACAAACTGCTAATGTATTGGGTCTTTTTCTCTCCGTCAGATTCCTGTGAATTCACAGTGGACACAAACACAGTGAACAGAGAGCTCAAACTGTCTGACAACAACAGGAAGGTGAGACGTGTAAGAGAGGAGCGGCCATATCCTGATCATCCAGAGAGGTTTGACTCCTCGTGTCATCAGCTGCTGTGTAGAGATGGTCTGACGGGTCGCTGTTACTGGGAGGTTAAGTGGAGCGGATGGGTTTATATAGCAATGAGTTACAGAGGAATCAGCAGGAGAGAAGACAGTGACAACTGTGTGTTTGGATATAATGATCAGTCTTGGAGTCTGATCTGCTATGATGGTCGTTATGCTGTCTGTCACAATAAGACAGAAAAAATCCTCCCTGTCTCCCCGTCCTCCCTCTCTGGTAGAGTATCAGTGTATGTGGATTGTCCTGCTGGCTCTCTGTCCTTCTACAGAGTCTCATCTGACTCACTGATCCACCTCCACACCTTCAACACCACATTCACTGAGCGTCTTTATCCTGGGTTTTGGTTAGGGTCTTCTTCCTCAGTGTCTCTGTGTTCTCTGAAGGAGGAGACAACTTCCAGACCTGTGGTTTAAATGTTGGTGGTGGACAAGGCTTCACTTTGGTTCACATTTGGCTCACTGATTGTATCTTTAATGTAAGAAATGTGTTTTTTCTTAAAAAACGCTGAAATGATATTCTCAGGTGAACTTCAATTTACTTCAATCACATTTTCTTGGAGCAGCTTCAAACAGCTGCTAACGTCTGCAATATTATTTCTCAATAAAGGTTTAAAGACAAAACAATTCAGTTTCAGTGTTTACATGAGTTTAAAATCGTTTAACAATTATAAGTCTTTTTCAGTTTAAAAATGTTAAAATTGTGCAAAACTCAAAGAAGAATGCTGATGAGTGATTATATATTATTTTTTTATGTTTGGGGTAGAGATGTGTTAGCATTCAGAGTTTTTTTATTTATTTTTTTAACAATGGTACTGTCTTTACAGGACAAATGAGTGAAAATGCCTTTAAGTTTTATTTTATTTAGTGTCAAATCATAATAAATGTTATATCAGGACACTTTACAGATAGAGTAGGTTTAGACCGCACTATAATTTACAGAGACCCAACACTTCCCTTCAAGAGCAAGCATTTGGTGTCTGTGTTAAGTTTGTAAAAGCCAAAGTCTACTTGAAGAAGAGGTTTAAAAGCAGACCCCATCTGTGGCAGCTTGAGGTTCTGGTCCCCCTATTTTTCCCCTATTTAGTAAGGAAACAGAGTGAAGGACCATGCCAAGATTTCAGGCTGCATTCTGCCTCAAAGCAAGACAACTTGTCCTCAAATATGTGTACCAGTGTGATCCACGCTGCTGCTTCATTCCATCTTTCAGTGCTGAGATTATCTTTCATTGGATGGTCAGCTGGCACCATCTAGTGGACAGATAGGAGAACTACACCATCTGATGTGTGATTTCTCTGATTAGGTTTCTGAATGAAACACAGCAACTAAAAATAATAATGAAATGACATGCAGTGAGTGCTTCACATGAACAGACATAATGCAGAATAAGATTGTAAGTAAATTGGTGGGAGGGCCGGCAGGTTGCACGGTTACATTAGAGTCGAGAGGGCCGGCAGGTTACACGGTTACATTAGGGTCGAGAGGGCCGGCAGGTTGCACGGTTACATTAGAGTCGAGAGGGCCGGCAGGTTGCACGGTTACATTAGAGTCGAGAGGGCCGGCAGGTTACACGGTTACATTAGAGTCGAGAGGGCCGGCAGGTTGCACGGTTACATTAGAGTCGAGAGGGCCGGCAGGTTGCACGGTTACATTAGAGTCGAGAGGGCCGGCAGGTTGCACGGTTACATTAGAGTCGAGAGGGCCGGCAGGTTGCACGGTTACATTAGAGTCGAGATTAGAACAAATGTAAAACAATTATGTACTGTATATCAGCAAAAGGAGTAAACATGTGGAATCTTTTAGATGAGGAAGTCAAAATGTTTTAGACACTACAAAAATTAAAAAAAAAAAATACAAAAAAGTAGGATGATTAACAAATATAAAAGCGAAGCATTAATGGAATGTATTATTGTTTTTTTTTTACTTCTGCACACGTGTGGTAATATGTATATAAAATACAGAAATTGATAATATCCTGAGGGACCTCAGAACAAAATAAGAATGAAATAGAATGTAAAAGGATCGGTGTAATAAGCAAATGCTTTTCGATCAGTATTGATTATAGTTGAGTTAACCCTCGTGTTGTCATCCCGTCGACCATGCAACTTTTAGTTTTTCTGGGTCAACATTTTGACGTTTTTGTCACTTTTTCCGATGTTTTTATCAATTTCTTTCTGCGCCTTTTGACATTTTTTGTGGGATTTTTCCTGCGTTTTTGAAGCTTTTTCCGACATTTTTGTCACTTTGTTCAACTTTCTTTTTTTTTTGGCTATGAAATTGAATAAAACACCCAAATTCAATGTAAGTAGCGAACGGATCATTTATTTAACTTGTGAAGAGCATTGTAGTGAACCATCCACGTTATTGTTTGTTGAAAATTTGGTTATAAAAACTAATTTCTGATATTGAAACTTTTTGAAAATGGGTCAAATTAGACCTGAAGACAACAGGAGGGATAATATGACACTGTGTGAACTAAGGTGACACTTGTGTTACGTGTTATGTAAGTAATGTTGTGTATTTATGTGACTGATTGAATTAAATTAAACTAACTTAAAATGATTTAAATCAATAAAGGTTTAAAAAAAGAGTGTAAAAATCTTTTAACAATTATATATGTCTTTTTCAGTTTAAAAATGTTATAATTGTGCGTTTGAAAGATCTAACTAACTGGAAGAACTCTTATGATGAAATGATTACAAAACAAAGGTTTAGTCTTTGAGTACAAAAGGCCTTTAAGTTAAATTCAATGCAATTGTATTCTATTTATAGTGTCAAATCATAACAGAAGTTCTAAAGGCTCTGACACACCAACCCAACGGCCGACCGTCGGCAGAAAAGGCAGTCGGACTGATCAGTTGGTCTAAAAAATGCCTCAGAATGCATTGAAGCCATGCCGACTTGTGCGTACATTCTGTGTGTGCATGATACGTAATACGTCTCCATAACAGCAGGCGGTGCAATCCTGTATTGTCGCCGAAGAAATGAAAACCGGCAGCTGATTGGACGAACGCGGCACGTGGGTCTGGTTTATCCCGAATTTCAATCAGACCATAATGGCGGCTCGTTCGGAATGTGATCTCATATTTTACGAAAATAGTTCACTGAAATGTGTTTCTGAAAACATTTTAAGAGAGAAATAGGCCATGCAGTTGCTGAATCTGTCTTCATTTCAAATTGACAAAGGTCAGTTTAAAAGATTTTTGTCAGATTTTGAGAGGCATTAGTCACACTCATCCCGTTAGTCATTTCCGGTAATTGGTCAGTGAGTCCGACTGCCCACTGGCCAATTCAACAAGTCAAATCAGCCAAAGTGAACGCTGACGGCTCCTCCGAGTGACGACGGCACTGAACACACCAACCGTACTCCGATGGCCGATATTTGGGTTGGTGTGCCAGCATCTTTACAGACAAAACCAGCCACAGTCCGTTTGAAGAAGAGATTTAAGAGCAGACACCATCTGTGGCAGCGTATGGTTCTGGAGGAAGAAGATGCCACATGCAATATCAACTGAACACCTTAAAAGGTACACTGTGTAGTGTTTTAAGTATTTTATTAGCTAAAATCAATGTCTTCATTCATAAATATGTCCTCATTGGTGTAAAATTACCTCTGCCAATGATCTGACTTATCCTTGTAAGCAAATTAATTTCTGTATTATATCTGTATCTTATATCTGTATTTACGTTGGACGGGCAAGTCCAAGGAGGCTTCCATAATGTTCTGCCATTTTGAAAAACTATAATCGCTGAGAGAGACATAAAGCAATGGCACGTTCAGAGCCAGCATCACGTGACTGAAACTAGCTGAAACGGAGAAGGAGATCAGTGAGGGGCGCTACATGGGAGAAATTTCACCGCTACATGGGAGAAATTCCTACACAGTGTACCTTTAATTGTTTACTGTTGGTCCCACTTTTTCAGAAACCAGGACTAGGGAAACTGAGTGAATGGCCATGCCAGAGATTTCAGGCTGCATTCTGCCTCACAAACAACCAAACTTGTCCTACTAATGGGAGTGTACCAGTGTGATCCACACTGCTGCTTCATTCCATCTTTCAGTGCTTAGATTATCTTTCATTAAACGGTCAGCTGGCACCATCTAGTAGACAGATAGTGAAACTACACCATCTAGTGGACAGATAGTGAAACTACACCATCTAGTGGACAGATAGTAGAACTACACCATGTAGTGGACAGATAGTAGAACTACACCATGTAGTGGACAGATAGTGGAACTACACCATCTAGTGGACAGATAGAACTACACCATGTAGTGGACAGATAGTGGAACTACACCATGTAGTGGACAGATAGTGAAACTACACCATCTAGTGGACAGATAGTGAAACTACACCATCTAGTGGACAGATAGTGAAACTACACCATCTAGTGGACAGATAGTAGAACTACACCATGTAGTGGACAGATAGTGAAACTACACCATCTAGTGGACAGATAGTGAAACTACACCATCTAGTGGACAGATAGTAGAACTACACCATGTAGTGGACAGATAGTGGAACTACACCATCTGATGTGTGATTTCTCTAATTAGGTTTCTGGATGAATGAAAAACAGCAACTGTATCAGACACAGTGGAGAACAAATTAGGAAAGCACAATGTTTCAGCCACCAAATAAAGTGAGAAACATCTTACAATAAATGTCCAACATCCAACACAGGTGAGAAACAACAACATTGATTAGCCGATCACTTGAGACAGGTAAGGGGGAGAAAGAAGGAAATAACAACACACTTCTGATTGGCTGACATCTCCTACCTGTTGGACGAGTCACTGATGTTTTTCTTAGACGTGGACGGAAGTTGTAAAGGTGTGCCGGTGTCCTCGGATCAGATGCACACTAACATCAGGACTGACGAGGAAGAAATGAGCAGCTTCTTCTCTCCCAGTGTTTCCTCAACACATGAAGTTGAACTAAATCTATAAGTCGAGTGAAGTTAAGCAGGTAAGAATCGTAGCAGAGGAATCTGTTCATATCTGATAATCAGATCACTTTGATCAAATTGTGTGTGTGTGTGTGCATCTGTGTGTGTGTGTCTGTGTGTGTGTGTGTGAGAGTGTACGTCTGTGTGTGTGTATGTGTGTGTGACACTGTGTGTGTGTGTGTGACTGTCTGTTTGTGCATCTGTGTGTGTGTGTGTGTGAGAGTGTACGTCTGTGTGTGTGTATGTGTGTGTGTGACACTGTGTGTGTGTGTGTGTGTGTGTGTGTGTGTGTGTGAGACTGTCTGTGTGTGCATCTGTGTGTGTGTGTGTGTGTCTGTGTGTGTGTGTGTGAGAGTGTACGTCTGTGTGTGTGTATGTGTGTGTGACACTGTGTGTGTTTGTGTGACTGTCTGTTTGTGCATCTGTGTGTGTGTGTGTGTCTGTGTGTGTGTGTGTGTGTGTGTGTGTGAGTGTACGTCTGTGTGTGTGTATGTGTGTGTGACACTGTGTGTGTGTGTGTGAGAGACTGTGTGTGTGTGTGTGTGTGTGTGTGTGTGTGTGTGACTGTCTGTGTGTGCATCTGTGTGTGTGTGTGTGTGTGTGTGTGTGTGTGTCTCACTGTCCTCAGCTTCTCTACATATACTTTCAGTCCGTCCTGATTAACTGCACAGTAGAACGCTTACTGCCTGCTGATTGGTTGATTTAAAATATTCTGTAGAATTTTACTCTGAGCTAAAGAACAATGATTTTAGACATTTACATGTTAGGTTGAGTTTTTTGAAGTACAACCAACAGCAGTTCGTAGTAGATTGTAATCTGAGTTCACGTCATCAGTGAAAAATGCAGGAGAGCCTGAACTGGTCTGACAGCTTGGTTCAACTTGGCTCAGGTGTTTACTTGTTTTAACTCTTAACACTCTGAAGTTTAGTACATGGATGAAGTCTTCAGTGCTTGAATACAGCCATTTTCCAACACTGAGACTGACCTGGTTTCACTAAAGACACAAACTAAGTTCTTTACCGTCCCAGATAGGGTTGGGTATCATTTGGATTTTTATTATTCCGATGCCGAACCGGTACTTTTAAAATGATTCCGATTCCTAAACCAAATCTTGAAAAACTGAAAAATTACATTACATCAAAGAAAGGCTCTTTTATATATATTTTTTCATTGAAAATTATTTAAATTTAACAATATATTAATGTTTTAAAGTACTTAAATATATAATAAGTAAACATAAGTCACCTAACACACAAATACAATAACTATAATTCCGTGAAATGATCACAAACTGTTAACAGTTTATGAAATCCTTTTCATGGATCTAACAAACAAGGTTTCTGTCCGACATCTATACTGTAATGTAGAGCTTGTTGTAATAAATGAGCATGTTGTTGTGTTTGTACGAAGGTGTAGACTCCACTATGAGTCAGTGTGAGGGCAGAGAGGAGGGAGTCCCAATACCCTGCTATAAGTTCATTAAAGATCTCCGGCGGTTGTTAGAACTTCCTGACGTCAAAGATGGACAGCAGCCTACAGTTCAAAGGTAAGAATTGTTTGTGTCTGTTAAAGATGCAGTAGGTAAGCCTTATAAAACTAACTTTCTGTCATATTTGCAGAAATCGACCATATGTTCCAGTAGAACTAAATGAAGCAGGTCATTTGAAATAAATCCAGCTCTTCTGGCACCACCTACAGCCTGTAGTGTGATTTGCAAAACTCCATCGCTCCCTGTTTAGATGCACCAATCATTGCCATGGCGTGTCAATCACTGCTCATGCACAAACATTCATTCTCCTTTGTGGGGAAGGGGCATAGGAGACCGTTTTGGGCTTTAGTGGAAAGGGGGGAGGGACTGAGAAGTTGTTGAAATTCAAATGTTCTGTCTAAGTCCTGGATTTTCACAATCCTACCTATAGCACCTTTAATATCCAACTCTACTTAGGAAAAATTCAATGTGGATGTTTCGGTTATTCATTACAGTTTCTCTGAGATTTCATTACATTGAGATTTCATTAAGTTTGGTGAAGTTTACTTTTGTGCTGCTTACAGCTTTGAAAAATGACATTTAACAGCAACATCTCTTTAACAAACACTGTCCCAACAATCAAGAACTCAAGGAGAGATTTCATTTCATTTTAATAATAATACATATGGACAATACATTTTATTTGGACATTAGATAAAAACGTAATAAAACAGCAAGACAGGCGATGACAGACAAGACACGGTGGAACAAAATTCTGACAGTACGTTCAAATAAATGCACCGATTCCTTTTCCAAAACAGTATTGTTTTTTTTTTAACTACTTTTTCCTGAAAAAAAGTCATTTAGAACACAGTTGACAGTGTCATAATCACTTTGCCAATAGCTGGTGTCAACATTCCTACTCAGGTAGTCTTAACTTAATTAACTTAATTATTGTGTTTCATGTCACAAATTCACTTTTGTAAAACCACTGTGTGGGGAACATGAGGATCTCTTACTGTCCACGACTTCAACCCGTTCTCACTCGCAACTCGTAAAATATATTTTATTTTAATTATATTAATACTGACACTTAGTGGCTGTCAGTGTCAGATACCAACGCAAAAATCACCCTTTAGCGTCTTTTTGGGATGAATCAGGCAGTGCAGCAGTTTGAACAATATGCTGTTAGATTACCTAGTATTTTAGAGCAAAAATGGTAGCAAGTTGTGGCCGGTTAGCTCAGTTGGTAGAGCAGGCGCACATAAGCAGAGGTTTATTCCTCGACGCAGAAGGTCCAGGGTTCAAGTCCAACCTGTGAAAGTTTTCCTACATTTCTTCCTCCCTCTCTCTCCCCATTCATATCTCAGCTTTCCTATCCAATAAAGGCGGAAATGCCCCAATGCAGTAGCGAGTAGTATTATAGACCGAAAATCCAAGTAACGAGGTTGCCTGGGGTGGTGGATGGGTCAAACAACACAGAACTTTCACCAAAGAGACCAGGGTTCATCACCCATTCTTGTCCCGTGCATTTTCTAACCACACCCAAGATCTTTCCTTGCCCGTTCTTGTGCCGTATGTCAGTTAAACGTACGTTCTGACCCAGAGCATCAAAAAGTGTTGCCAAGAGTCCCAACCAAGCACGTCAACATTGACGCCAAAGGTCATTTACAGAGACATTTTGTGTAAATAACAAATGGCAAAGGCACGTGACCAAGCATAATTTTTGATGCGCTGGGAGTGTGAATGTGTTGACGAGTCAGATTACTCCACCATCATTATTCACATTCAAAGCTCTGTTTGTGTTGTGTTGAAGCCCAGAGCAGCAGCAGCAGCACACACCTGACTCTCCTGGACCTGGACCCAGCTGTGTGTCCTCCAAAGGTGACTGGTCTATTGTTGTTACGGTCTATGGACCTCTTGACTTGAAAGATGGACACCAATCTGATGATCAAAAGTAAGATTTGTTTTCTCGAATTTTGCTACAATTTTAAAAACTTTCAGAAGTCAACATAACTTTCAGCAGAATATCAGTTTAACTGTTTTTTTTTTCTTCATTATTTGCATTTCTACCAGAATCCAACATGAGAGACCAGTTTCTCCTGGACCTGAAGCTGGACCCGAACCCAGCTGTGTGTCCCTTAAGAGTGACTGGTCTATAGATCGACCTATTGACTTCAAAGATGGCAAGCATTCTGATCAACAAAGGTGAGATTTTAAACTGGAAGTTATCAGCAGTGTTTTATCTCCTGCATTTTTATAAGTTTTTGTGTTTCTACCAGGATCCAACATGAGAGACCAGTTTCTCCTGCACCTGAAGCTGGACCTGAACCCAGCTGTGTGTCCCTTAAGAGTGACTGGTCTATGGATCGACCTATTGACTTCAAAGATGGAAAGCATTCTGATCACCAAAGGTAAGAATTTAAATTGTAAGTTATTTTTTGTTGTTCCGCATTAAAAAATTTAAAACTCAACATAATTTTCAGCAGAATTCCAGTGTACCTGTTCTGTTATCAATGTTTGTGATTCTGTCAGGATCCAACATGAGGGACCAGTCTCTCCTGGACCTGAACCCACCTGTGTGTCCCTTAAGAGTGACTGGTCTATGGATCGACCTATTGACTTCAAAGAAGGAAAGCATCCTGATCACCAAAGGTAATAATTTAAAATAGTGTTTAGCAGAAGGTTAGTGTACCTATTCATTTATCATTGCTTGTGATCCTGTCAGGATCCAACATGAACCTGGACCTGAAGCTGGACCTGAACCCAGCTGTGTGTCCCTTAAGAGTGACTGGTCTATAGATCGACCTATTGACTTCAAAGATGGAAAGCCGTCTGATCGACAAAGGTAAGAATTAGTGCTGTCAAACGATAAAAAAAATGTATCGTGATCAATCGCAAAATTTCTATAGTTACAATCAATCACATTAATAAAATTATATTATTTTGCATTTCAGAACTGTTTTTTAGTCCATACTAACAATGGAAAGCCATTCTTACCAGTGGATCTGGATTGGGAATCAAATGAATGCAAAGAAAGTTACTTTATGAACTTGACTTCAAGATTTGTAAATGTTTATTATTTATTTACTGTAAACAAAAGAAAAATGTGTGAATGTGTCATTATTACCCAATTCCTCCCAGATCCTAACTTAACTGAGATGTAACACCAACATGTTGCTTATACAGTACAAACTAAAGGGTCCAAAACCAGACGCCACAGCAGGACATTTGTAACCTTTATGTTTTTCTAATAAGGAAAGTAACAATTCTCCTGGACAGAGAAGGGGGTGGACAATGTCTCAAATGACAAAACAGTCAAAGAAACGATATAACCAACACACTCCTAAAACCAGAATCTTATTGGCGTCCATTTCGGCGTCTCGCGCTCGCCATCCACTCAAAACATAATGTCAGCCTACTACTCTTTGGCCGGCTCACAAGCCCAAACAAGTGTATGCGGTGTGCCTGTTGTGGTGTTTCCGGTCTAGCTAGATCTGGTGTGGTAGTTGTAGTTTAATAAAAAAATGCATGCTGTTAAAATGGGTTTGTGTTAATGCCGTTAATAACGCGTTTAACTGACAGCACTAGTAAGAATTTAAACGGAAAGTTATTTTTGTTGCTCTGTATTAAAACATTTAAAACTCAACATAATTTTCAGCACAATTCCAGTGTACCTGTGTATTTGTCAATGTTTGTGATTCTATCAGGATCCCACATGAGAGACCAGACACTCTTGGACCTGAAACTGGACCTGAACCCAGCTGTGTGTCCCTGAAAAGTGACTGGTCTATGGATCGACCTATTGACTTCAAAGATGGAACACATTCCGATCAACAAAGGTGAGATTTTAAAACTGGAAGTTATCAGCAGTGTTTCATCTACTGCATATTTATATTTTTTATATATTTATTTAAGTGTTAGTTTTTCTTGCAGGATCCAACAGCAGATACCAGTCTACCGTGAATCGTGAACCGTATGAATGCTTCATACCAAGAGACAAGAAAATTGTTTTAGCAATTAAAGTACTTTTGTACAAATATAATACTTGTAAACATTATTTTATTAAGAAAGTATAAAAACAAGCCTGACAGTATTTTTCAAAGTGTACGTCATGTGAATGTAGAAGGAGGATTGTTTCTTCCAGGTTCCACTATAACACAGCTCATGTAACACTGTGTTTTTATATGTTCAAAATCATTGCATTTGCTCAACAGATTGGAGCAGCAGAGATCAGAGGTTCCCATTGGTCACTCTCCTCAGCAGCATCAGACACAGCATGACTCCATATTTATGGTGAGTAAAAGAACAAATACAACAATCCTGGTTCATACTAGAGTGCGACTCGGGCCGCATTTTTCTGTCTGAGCCCAGCCCGTGTCCGACAAGCATTAAGTTATTTATGTCCAAGCCCGACCCGAGCCTGACGCAGTTAAAATCGCATTTTTTTCTCATACTAATTAATTACACAAAGCCTGCTTTGCGTAAGCAACTGTAGGAAGGAATTTGGAAATGTCAACAGATGATCAGCGCACACGGGGCAACAAGTGAACGTCAACACAGGCGCGCACAAGAGGCCCAATCATAATAAGTTGTTTTAAATTTAAAATGTTCAATTCCTTATCCTGCTGATGTGACTGAGTGAGATGTCCATCCTCTAGTTCATACAAATGACCAATCTCATCCAGTCTCCATACTGCCCTATGCAGACAAGCATATGATCTGATCTTGAGTTATATTTTATTCTGTTCCAGTTGCTGGAGCAAAACATTGTTACTTTTGTGAAAAACGAGCTGAAGAAGTTCCAGAAGGTTTTGAGTCCACATTACCCAGAATGCTCACAGAGTCAGAGTGAGGAAGAGGATGAAGAGCAGAGGAGCAGCAGAGAGGCATTTCTTAAGATCACACTGCAGTTCCTGAGGAGAATGGACCACAAGGAGCTGGCTGACCGTCTAGAGAGCAGTAAGAGGATTTTAACAGATGTGACTACCCCTCCTGTGTCCTGTGTTTGCTGTATGATTCAACTGTCTCTTTGCTGACTCTGCAGGTGGATCGTTAGTGTAACCGCTGGTGGCAAATGGGGTGTCAACTGCTCTGCCCATCTTAAAAACCATATAGCCAGTGTGATCGGATCACAACAATGCACTATCAAGCCGTAGTCCTAGAAGATTAACTTTATTTATATGTTTTATAGATTGACCTGCAACTTCAAGATTCAGTTCAGGCACATGTGCTAATTTATTTTTAGAGCCAAATATCATACAGAGGGCTAGATTTATCAAGCCGTTTGCACCTGTTTCCAGGCGCTAATTGGTCGCAAAGACAGACGTAACCGATGCGGGCTATTTACAAACAGGGCGCACTTGGGTAATATCTCAGATTGTCTGCCACATGAGCGAGAAGAGACAAGTTGCGCTTTCAATATGCGTTCGTGGGAGGGTCGTGGGGAAAGTGGGAGTTCCACCCAAAAAGGTGGGAGGATAAGCGCAAAGTGCGCCTAATTATATATTCCGTGGTATTTACAAAGACTGTCAGTAAGAGCGCGTCTCTTTTCTGCGGGGGAAATTCTCTGCCTCTTAAAAGCAGGTCTAAACCAGCCGCAATCGAGTTTCCTCGTAGACCTTTATGCCGCTGGTGAAATGGCAACAATAATTTGAGCAAGATGAAGACATAAGCGAGGCTGAAAATGTTTTTAACATAAGAATCACACTTTGTCAGTGAACACAACATCATTTAGCGTTACAGATCGAGCAGCCGTGCAATATTAGAGTTACTGGAAGAAATCAAAGATGAAATTGAATCTCCCACTCAGCGTTCACATCCCATTCCAGCAGTTGTTAAACTCCTCGCTACATTACAAATATATTGGCATCAGGATCATTTCAAACAGTCATAGCATCAGCAGTGGGAATATCGCAGTCTGCACTCAGCCGTATCATAGCACAAGTACCGCTTCGCTACAGCGCAGTCTATGGTATAGTGGGCGGAGAAAGACGCTGATTGCCTGATGGGTGTCAGGGTTGATAAATACTACGCAAAATGTGGAAGCATAGCGTGCGCTATTACCGAACTCGCATAAACAGATGCAGCGCAAACTGCGCTAGTGTTAGTAAATTAGGCCCAGACTGTTTTTGCTGCATTAAGCACAATTTTGTTTGTTTATATCCAATTAAGTACTATGTTGAGCTCAGTAGATAGAACCTGAATAAGCTCAGAGCATGTGGATGTGGCATAGTGGATGTGGCATAATGGAGGGTAGAGTCATCAGCATACATTGTCAAACTTGCTTGCCCAATTGTGGCAGATCATTGGTAAAAATTGCAAAAGAAGAGGCCCAAGGCAACTCCCTTGTGGAACACCACAGTCTAATGCCTTGCTGTTTGAAAAAGTGGCATTGTAATATACTCTCTGTGATCTACCGGACAGGTAACTTCTTAACCATAAAATAGCTGAGTAAAACAAATAAGTTTACCAATTAAGAGATCATGATCAATCACATCAAAAGCAGCAGTGAAATCTAGCATAACTGTGCCCACAAGCATTGACCCGTCAATTGATGCAAGCCAGCTATCAGAAATTTGTAACATAGCGTTGACCAGCTCTGTATGCATGGTGGAACATAGAGGTTAAAGCATTTGTAGAAAGATAGTCTTGAATTTGCACAGACACACTTTTTCCTACAAGTTCACTAGGTACAGGTAAGATGCTGTTTGGACCATTAAAAGTTGACTTTTGGAATCTTTCCCTCTTTCCATAATGTTGGACAAACACTGCTGATCATGCATCTATTAAAAATATGACAGATTTGGAAATTTGAACAATTTACAGTCTAGGTGGCCAATACCTGCAGGCTTACCAGATTCCAGAGAGTCCAACAATCTCTCTACTTTATCAACATTAATCTCATGAAATTCAAAAGCACAGTTTTACCCCTCATGAAGCTATTTGTTATAAGCTCTCTGAGTTGTATTAAACAGTAGTGTCAATATTTTCTCTGAGCTTGGAGGTATTGTCAATAAAATAAGCATTACAATAATTTTGCAATATGAAGAGGTTTAGTTAAATACACACCATCTAGTTCAAAATAGTCTGAGCTGTTTTTTTTAACCCATGTTTTCATTCAGAACTTTCCATATTTTTTTACTATCTTGTACACTTTCAGAAATTCTCTGTTGATAATAACTTTTTTTCTCTATTCACTTTGCAGACCTGATTTCTTAATGTAAACTCCAATGTTGCTTCCATTTCCTCATTTCAGTGAACCAGAGCTTGGCCCCTCAATCAAAACAGTTAAACTATGCTGTTAATATAATGCACACATTTGAACCAGATCTATGAATTATTCTGAGCTGAAAAAGTCAGAAACTGTTGTGATGTGCTGAAGAGATTTCTTGGAAGAGGAAAATGAATACCATCTTGATGTCTCAAAAGTCTACGTTCATCAGATGTTTTTGTGACATCAACTCACCAGTTTTATATGTTTGTTCATTCAGGAACTAATGCTGCAGTAAGCCAATGGAAACTTAAATGTAACCAGCAAAAGAAGTTCCAGTGTGTGTTTGAGGGGATTGCTAAAGCTGGAAGCCCAACCCTTCTGAATCAGATGTTCACAAAGATCTACATCACAAAGGGAGGGACTGCAGAGGTCAATGATGAACATGAGGTCAGACAGATTGAAACAGCATCCAGGAAACCAGACAGACCAGAAACAACAATCAGACATGAAGACATCTTTAAAGCCCCACCTGAAAGAGATGAACCAATCAGAACAGTGATGACAAAGGGAGTGGCTGGCATCGGGAAAACAGTCTTAACACAGAAGTTCACTCTGGACTGGGCTGAAGGCAAAGCCAACCAGGACATCCAGTTCACATTTCCATTCACCTTCAGAGAGCTGAATGTGCTGAAAGGGAAAAAATACAGCTTGGTGGAACTTGTTCATCGCTTCTTTAGTGAAACCAAAGAAGCGGGAATCTGCAGGTTTGAAGAGTTCCAGGTTGTCTTCATCTTTGACGGTCTGGATGAGTGTCGACTTCCTCTGGACTTCCACAACACTGAGATCCTGACTGATGTTACAGAGTCCACCTCAGTAGGTGTGCTGCTGACAAACCTCATCAGGGGGAATCTGCTTCCCTCTGCTCGCCTCTGGATAACCACACGACCTGCAGCAGCCAATCAGATCCCTCCTGAGTGTGTTGACATGGTGACAGAGATCAGAGGGTTCACTGACCCACAGAAGGAGGAGTACTTCAGGAAGAGATTCACAGATGAGGAACAGGCCAGCGGAATCATCTCCCACATCAAGACATCCCGAAGTCTCCACATCATGTGCCACATCCCAGTCTTCTGCTGGATCACTGCTACAGTTCTGGAGGACATGTTGAAGACCAGTGAGGGAGGAGAGCTGCCCAAGACCTTGACTGAGATGTACATCCACTTCCTGGTGGTTCAGACCAAAGTGAAGAGAGTCAAGTATGATGGAGGAGCTGAGACAGATCCACACTGGAGTCCAGAGAGTAGGAAGATGATCAAGTCTCTGGGAAAACTGGCTTTTGAGCAGCTGCAGAAAGGCAACCTGATCTTCTATGAATCAGACTTGACAGAGTGTGGCATCGATATCACAGCCGCCTCAGTGTACTCAGGAGTGTTCACACAGATCTTTAAAGAGGAGAAAGGACTGTACCAGGACAAGGTGTTCAGCTTCGTCCATTTGAGTGTTCAGGAGTTTCTGGCAGCTCTTCATGTACATCTGACATTCATAAACTCTGGTGTCAATCTTCTGTCAGAAGAAGAAACAACCTCCCGGCTGCCTAAAGTCTTCAGAGACAGACCAAAACTAAAACATCTCTACCAGAGTGCTGTGGACAAGGCCTTACAGAGTCCAAATGGACACCTGGACTTGTTCCTCCGCTTCCTCCTAGGTCTTTCACTGCAGACCAATCAGAATCTCCTACAAGGCCTGCTGACACAGACAGGAAGTAATTCTAAGACCAATCAGAGAACAATCCAGTACATAAAGAAGAAGATCAGTGAAGATCAGTCTCCAGAGAGAACCATCAATCTATTCCACTGTCTGAATGAACTGAATGATCATTCTCTAGTGGAGGAAATCCAACGGTCCCTGAGATACGGAACTCTTTCCAAAAGTCATTTTTCTCGTGCTCAGTGGTCAGCTCTGGTCTTCATCTTACTGTCATCAGAAAAATATCTGGACGTGTTTGACCTGAATAAATATGGTGCTTCAGATGAGGCTCTTCTGAGGCTGCTGCCAGTGGTCAAAGCTTCTAACAAAGCTCTGTATGTATATATCTGAAAAAATTCAAATATGCTAAATGTTATACATGACAAATAATTTTAAAAAAATCTATTTATTGTTAATCCTTCCCAGACTGAGTGGCTGTTTTCTGTCAGAGAGAAGCTGTGAAGCTCTGTCCTCAGTTCTCAGCTCTAAGTCCTCTAGTCTGAGAGAGCTGGACCTGAGTAAAACCACCCTGTGGGATTCTAACGTGCAGCGGCTGTCAGCTGGACTTCAGAGTCCAGAATGTACACTAGAGACTCTGAGGTCAGTATTAAGCTGATTGTAAAATTGTCACAGTGCTTTTTGTAGAGTTTAATAACATTGGAAATGTCAAATGTTTTTACATTTACCAGAAATAGTACTTTTTAACATTATTATTTGTTAATCTGATGTGGTGGTTTCTAATATTCACTTCTCTGTTAAGGCTGACTGACAAACATAAAGAGGCTAATCAGTAGACAGAGAAACTAGAACATTTTGCATTGAAAACATGGCTTTCAATTACATTTAAAATTAAGAACAATGTTGTTAAATGTGTACATTTCTTATCAGGCTGAGTCATTGTAACCTGTCAGAGAGAAGCTGTGAAGATCTGTCCTCAGTTCTCAGCTCCGAGTCTAATCTGAGAGAGCTGGACCTGAGTTACAACAACCTGCAGGATTCAGGAGTGAAGCTGCTGTCTGTAGGACTTCAGAGTCCAAAATGTACACTGGAAACTCTCAGGTCAGGATACAACTGATTGTTGTGAATGAAGTGTCACATTGGTTTTGTTGTTTCATAACACTTGAAATTAAATGTTTTGTATTATTTACATCTCTGTTTAGGCTGACTGACAAACTCAAACATGCACAGACAAATACAAAGAAGCTATTCATTAGGCAGAGAAACAAATATTGCATAATTGAAAACATGGCTGTCAATCACAATAAAAACAACCGTAGCTTCCAGCATACCTGGTTGAGCGTGCGCCCCCTGCGGGATGAGGATATAAAATGTGCAATTTAGGGAATGTGAGTTATAGGGCAAAAAGTTTTTTTTTCTTCATTATAACGATACATAAAGGCAGAAGTGTGTCAATTTATTGTGCATGAAGTCCCCATGAGTGTTATTCATCAGTCCTGAAAATTTCACCGCCACGCACAGTTTAGGCTTCAGCGACCCTTTCATCAACGGCAAAATAACATGAAATACGATTACAATAGGGTAGGCACTGCTGGTCCTGGGAGCTGTGTGGAATTTGATGCCTTGTTAAAAAGGATATTGTTTACTCTGTCCATTTCTTATCAGAATGGCTGACTGTAACCTTTCAGAGAGAAGCTGTGAAGCTGTGTTGTCAGTTCTTAGCTCCGAGTCCTCTAGTCTGAGAGATCTAGACCTGAGTAACAATGACCTGCAGGATTCAGGAGTGAAGCTGCTTTCTGATGGACTTCAGAGTCCACAGTGTACATTGGAAACTCTCAGGTCAGTATTCGTCTGTTGTTAAACTGTTATACTTTAAATCCTGCTTTTTGTTAATGTTAGAGAAGATTGTCAAGATCTGTGTGATTTTCTAAAACACTAGGTTTATGATGTTTTCCAAATTCCAGTCTGTCAGGCTGTTTGATATCAGCGGAAGGCTGTACTTCTCTGGCCTCAGCTCTAAGCTCAAACCCCTCCCATCTGAGAGAGCTGGACCTGAGCTACAATCATCCAGGAGAGTCAGTGAAGCTGATGTCTGCTGGACTGGAAGATTCAAACTGGAGACTGGAAACTCTCAGGTATGAACAGACAAGAGATCACACTCTGCATAATTAAGCCAAAACCAAGCACCGCCCACTTGGGACTCATGATGGATAGAAAATCATTCTAATTGTGTATTTTTTTATCCAGGGTGGACCATTGTGGAGAGCAGAGGTTGCAACCTGGTGTGAGGAAGTGTAAGTGTGTATTCAATTTGACTAATGAAGACACAATACATTTTAAGTTTCACTTCATACACAAAGCTGTTATATTATCCATTGGAACATTACTGCCAACATGAGTCCCTATTGCAGATGCTATATGTAATACTGACAGCTAGTGTATAAAAAGGTTATATCACTCCAAATATAAAATACTGGAGATAGTTGTCTCTGCTGGCCCTTCCTCCGCAGACTTGAAGTTCATGAGGTGTCACGGGGGGCTGCGAGGCTTGGACTCAAATGCAGACAGCAAGCACGAGTAGATTGAGCTTGAGGATTTATTTAACAAAAACAAAGTTCATACCAACAAAAGGAGTCCTGATTGCAGCAGGCAAAAACTATTCCAGAATATAGATAGGACTAGATAAGAACAGGATATCAAAACTGGAACACAGAGACAACAGGGTAGACTCCAAACAAGGACACAAACAGTACTCACAGCAAACTGAATACAATGATCCGACAAGAGACAAAGACAGAACAGGGACTAAATACACCAGGTAACGGGGACAACAAGAGACAGGTGATACAACAGGTGAAACACATCAGGGCGGGGCAAAACAATCAAACAGGCGGGAAAACACAAGACAGGAAGTAAAACAAGACAAGACTAGGAAGGAAAACAGAGACTTCAAAATAAAACAGGAAACACTAACAACCAAAACTCACAACTATGACATGAGGGTTGCCAGGTTGAGAACGCTAAACATAACATCCCACAATGTAATTTCAATGATTCTATTTTCGCATTGCCAGACATTATTCCACAGCGCAGCAGTGTAGCTTGATGCTGGCTATATTATTATTCATAAAAGCCCTTGCTCTCGCAGAGCTCTGTACCCACCTGACAGTCACCTTTTGTCAGCGAAAAATAAAAACCACTAAAAATACCACAACCATGTGGAGCTCTTTACCTGGCTGGCAGCTACCCTTTAAAGCTAAACATTCCTGCAACAACCACTAAAAAAGCAGTGATCTCATGTTTATCTGTACCAAAGTCACAGTCACCATTTTTCAGCTACGGCAGCTGAACAGAAGTAGGGTAAGAATTCTGTTGGGGTGGAGATTTTACTCCATAATATAAAAGTTAACTGAACGTATAGCTTTTCTTCCATGAAGACTATAACTTTGTCTAAGTTTATGTGTAGATTCATAATAAACATGTTGCATTTTCTACAAAATAATTTACTAAGAAGAGCTTATCTCTAAACTATACATTACACATTATAGTTGCATGTCAGTTTGTAACAGTGGGAATCATGTTACTGTCCAACATATTATAAACTTGAAGCTGGCGATGGTAACGTTAGCCACAAGAATATCAATAATGTACTATACCATATTGCAGAATCACCTGTAGAGAACTGTCCCTATTCAACAATTTGGCCGACAAGGTTGTTTTGACAAGGTTGTTTTGCAAAAGTTAACTTACTTCCACTTTGAAACGAACCGTGGCCTGCTTACCCGGTCCTCCGGTAATGTTAGCAGTTAGCATGTGTTAGCAGTTAGCATGTGTTAGCAGTTAGCATGTGTTAGCATGGCGGCGTTAGCACCAGTCTGAATCACTTCAACAGTAGTGTCTCAATTTTTTTAGAGTAACTAACTTAAGTACTTTATAAACTAATGTGAGTACACAAATGTTGAAATGACTGAAAATGCCCATCCCTACTAGTAGCTGTGATAAATTTGCATAAAGCTCAATGCTTCCCTGTTCAGGTGAAAATTAACTAATTCGGCATCCTTTTGGGTTTTAAGCTCTCTCCATCTTTTAAACGCATTGCCAATATTTACTCATGTTTTACCACATCTCTGGCCACGCAAGAGGTTTTAGGTTAGGTATTTTATCGATCTGAAATGCAAGTATGAAACGCAAAACGCAAGTAGCTTTGTTGGCGGATCTCTGACGCTGTTGCTATTATACCGGTGGGATAAATGAGTCTTGCGACCGACGCAAATCTAAAATGGGTTGGTCTGAAGTAGCTAGGTGTTTGGGCATAACGAGAAAATAACCAATCGGAGCGTCATCTCACATTCCCTTTAAGAGCAGGCGCGCTTGTTCCATGGCGGATTGCTATTATAACGGCGGATTTGCCTGGCGCACGCCAGCGGGAGCTGTCCGGGATGCGGCAAAGTAATAAATGTCTTGTCCGGGTGGGGATGTTGCTGCGGCCTCTCGGGCGCATCTCCTCAAGTCTGCAGCCATGGAGTGTGGGCCTCCAAACGCACCACCTGCACCTGTTGTACCCCTTCCTCCTCCCCCCACTCCATCTCCGTCCACCCGCTCCACCAGGAGCGCATCACGCATCCAATCCCAAGTGTCCAATCCCACCGTAGTTCAACATCACGTCTCCTTAAGTCCTCAAATATTTCCTCATTTATGTCATCAACACATCTATGATTCATGGAAATGTTGTGTAAAACACAACAAGCCACAAAGAATGCTGGGACTTTTTGAGGACTGTACTGTAAAATGCCTCCTAAAATCCTGACCTATCCAAACACTTGAAGCGCATTTCAGTAATATTTTTTCTTGTAATTATGTATGGTTTGCAAAAATGGGAACTGCTCCGTCCGTGTAGATGAGGGAAGCAAGGTGTATGCGCGTTGTGCGCACGCTTATGGCCAAGCATGCACCCCTAAAATAGCATCTGAATAACACGCAACTGACTTTAGACTAGCGCCACTGACTTTAGACTAGTACCACTGACTTTAGACCAGGTTTTTCCGGGTCAGTGGCGGAATTGTTTTCTGAAACTGCAAAATAGCATCAGGGAACTTTTGCGCCTGAACACGCCTCCTCTTTTCCCTGAACCGCCCCCGGGAACGCAAATACATTCCCTAATTTACCGACGTGCATCTGTGGAGGGAAAAGTCTGCTGTGCGTCGGGTGCAAAATAGGAACAATACATGCGTCGGTGTACAAAGGCTATTGCGCTGGGTGCAACATAGGACCCTAAATCTATCTTTGTTATTCCAGTTCATTTAGTAGCTGCTAACATGCTGCATGTTGGTTTTGCATGTTTGCGTTGTCTGGCAACCAGGGTGTCAAAATTGGCAGTTGATATTAACACACAGGCCAAAACAAAAACAGACATTCCTTCACGGAAGGGACATTTCAAAGGAGAAAATACTGGCTTTAGCATTGTTGTTAGAGAAAATACTATAACAACTTAGCATGTTTCCTTAATATCTGACAACATATTGTGGTCATTTTTTGATTTAATACAGTAAATATATTACACAATGCTCCTTTAAACTTCATAAATGAACAGCACATGAAAAAAGAAGAAAGCCTTCAGATTATCTTTGATAATAAATTGCTGCTATGTTGCATCTTCTTCTCTCCATCAGATTTCTGTGAACTCACAGTGGACACAAACACAATGAGCAGACAAGTCAAACTGTCTGACAACAACAGGATGATGACAGCAGTGAGAGAGGAGCAGCCATATCCTGATCTTCCAGAGAGGTTTGACTCCTTCATTGAGCTGCTGTGTAGAGATGGTCTGACTGGTCGTTGTTACTGGGAGGTCGAGAGGAGCGGAGATGTTCGTGTAGCAGTGAGTTACAAAGGAATCATGAGGAAAGGACTCAGGGATGACTGTTTGCTTGGATGTACTAATCAGTCGTGGATTCTGATGTGCGTTGGTGATTGTTACTGTGTTGGACACAATAACGTTCCAACGTTCCTCCCTGTCTTCTCCTCCTCCTCTGTCTCTGATAGAGTAGCAGTGTATGTTGACTGTCCTGCTGGCATTCTGTCCTTCTACAGAGTCTCCTCTGACTCACTGATCCACCTCTACACCTTCAACACCACATTCACTCAACCTCTTTATCCCGGGTTTTCATTCGGGTATGGTTCCTCAGTGTCTCTGTGTTCTCTGAAGGAGACTTCCGGTACTTTGGTTTAAATGTTGATGGGGGACGATGCTTCACTTTGGTTCACATTTGGCTCACTGATTGTGTCTTTAATGACAGAAATCTTCTTCTTAGAAATGATGAAATGCTCTCCTCAGGGCAGAAATTGTTGTGTGCAAATTATGTTGACTTTGATCACATTTTAATATCTGTAGTGAATGTCATTAACTTCAGTTTGTATTTGTCTTTGTATTTGAATTTATTTTAAGGATCCCCATTACTTAGACGACCAGCTAGTCTTCCAAGGGGTCCAAAACCACATTAAATCAGACAATATAAAAACATTTGATGACACATACAGAAAAGAAAAGAAACATAACAATGTCTGTGTATAAACTTAATAACAATAAATAAACTGTTGATTTTCACATGTTCAAAATATTTATTTTATGTATGCATCCTACATACTTTTACAGCATTTTCCAACCAAACTTATTCTGCACCAGGTCCCAAACTGAAACTCTGAACACGTCAAACTGACAACCAAAGTATTAATAACTTCAACAGCTCCGTGCCACACAAGACCATTGGGATTGGTTTAAAGAAATGCAAACAACCCTGAGAGTTTATTTTTTCTTATCCCAGAATGCATCTGTGGCGAAGCCAGACCTTACTCGAGACTAGAAACAACGTAACTATGGCGGGAAACAACTTTAAAGGGGAACTATGCAGTTAACCCTAAAGGTTTCTCTTTAGAGCTCCCCTACAGGTTTCTCTATTGAGCTCCGCCTAAAAGTTTCTCTATAGAGCTCCCCTAAAGGTTTCTCTATTGAGCTCCGCCTAAAAGTTTCTCTATAGAGCTCCCCTACAGGTTTCTCTATTGAGCTCCGCCTAAAGGTTTCTCTATAGAGCTACCCTACAGGTTTCTCTATAGAGCCCCCCCTACAGCTCTTATGTTTCCTCATGTCTGACTCCTCTCTCGGTCAGTCTGCCATTTCCTCTTTCTCTGTTCCTCTAAAAATGCTTTCCTAGCTTTCTGCTTCTTTTTAGCCGGCTCAGCCATGACGATAGTGTGTAAAACTCCATCGCTACCTTGTTCTTATAGCTAGCCGGTTCCTGGATGGGCGTATGTGTGCAGTGCCGTGAAGCAGTTAGTTACATGGCGAGACCTGATATCACGCTATACTTCCTGATGCTGAGGCCGCTGGCTCACCGGCCCAAAGTTGCGAGGGTGGTTTTTCTGCTCACAGGCACTAGGGGGGAGCGAAACGATCACCATTCAACTCAAAAAAAGTCATATAACCATTCCAATGACTCCAAAGCTGTTCAGTTTAGGTAGATCAAGTTAAAAACAGTGCGTAGTTCCCCATTAAGTAAGTTTTATGTTCCATTTTAAAACACATGAAAACACAAAAAAAGAGCAATAAATGTGAAAATCTTCACATTAAAAAAACTCAGCCATCGACACAGTCTGACTGGACGTCAAACAGTACTCACTAATTCACTTATAAGTCACGTGACCTAATTCAGCTGTGATGTAACTCAGTGTCAGAACAGAGAATCTCAGCTCACTGTCCTGTAGTCTGAAAGTTCACGCTTCAACGACATCATTCCCCTCCCACATCCCGACACACACACACACACACACACACATTCAGATCTACTGTACTGAAAGCAGAGCTTTTGGTCACTCAGAGACTAAAGCTGCTCCTCAAGTGAAGGGGAGATTTTTTTATCAGTAATCTAAGTGTTTATTAAAGTTTGTTACAGAGTTTATCAGCAGAGATGTACTCTCAGTACTGGGACACAGCTCGGGGACGCAGACCGGACTACCGGAGAATGACAGTGAGTATCACACAGTTTGTAAAGGGAAAGCTCCCCTGCAGCTGTTTCCTAACTTTCCAATTTAAACCCTCATTCTAAATGTAAGTTATGGGTAGTATTGGGCATCGAGAACCGGTTAAAGGATTATTACATTGGTATCATCGGTTCTAAATTTAACAAGCGCAGGTTTTAGTTCACGTTAGGGCCACCGTACGTCCAGGCGCTTGTTGTGTTGCAGCTATAAAGAATCTGAGCTGGAATGAGAATAGATGAAATCAAAACGATGCCCAACCCTAGTTACGGGTGCTCTAAAGAACCACAGCTAAATTAACGACTCACTGGAGGAAAATCCTGCATTTTAGTGGGTTTTGATTTTCTTTTTCTTGTGTTTCATTTAACAAAGCTGTGGCTTCAGTGTAAAGTTTATTCACATACAATACACACGTTTACATGTGTGAAATCTTGCATTTGATGCTTTTGTTTTAAAGTTTATGAATGTGTATAACTTTCCTTTTCACCCGTGGATTCAGTTATTTCTTGTTGGAGCAGCTACCGGGGACTTCTGCATTTTAATTTGGCTAAAAAACTCACCTGTATGACAGAGATGAAATATGAAACAAAAGCCATATGCTGTCATGTGTAAGATAACACTTTGAGTGAACTTCTTAACCTGATTTTTAACAGCACATTAGCGCTTAGTTGTGTAAACTCAAAAAGGCTTTGCAGATGGTTGCTTTACTTTTCTTTAGAGTTATAATTTAACTAAGAAGAACAGACTCTGGGACTGTTTCACAATGCCACCGTTACCTTCTCTGGTTTCGATATCAGGATGGAAAACTATCAAGTGGGTGGGGTGGGATAAACAAACCACCCTAACCCTAACCCTGTGCAAGTTGCTAGGGATTTGCTTCAGTGTGCTCATGACAGGACATCTAGACAATACAACAACAAAAACTTACTTTTTCAAAATCTCTTGTATTATGGTCAATTACTTTTGTTATGTTATCTAATTTCACGTCAATAACTTACTTACATTACAATATTTTTTGCATTTTTTTTTTTCCTGCGGGCGAAAAAGTAAACTATAGCCTACTATTCCCATTCTGAAGCTGCAGCACCATGATCATTAGAATTATAAGTATAATCATTTAGTTCTTTTTAATGGCTCTCACTGGTTTGTGTCCAGGGAACACGTTTAAAAAAACGTTTCAGAGCGATCACACTTTTCTGATTGCTCTGCATACAGTGGCTTTACTATTACAGTATGATCCGCTGCTGTTATAAAGAAAACTGCTGTTTGCAAAAACGTAATGCGACACAAAGAATCTGCTGGGATGTTAAAGCCTGTCCACAATGTTGAACTAGTGGAAGGATAAATCTACATATCTAATAGACTGTGATAAAAAAATACCTCTCAAATCAGTTATGTGGAAATGAAAAAACATCTAGTAGCCTATTTTCGGGACTCAACGTAAACTCTCTGTGAATTAATACAGCTTTTTCATCAATGGGATCGTCGACAAAGGACATGACATGTTTGAGATAAAAAACATTTTAGTCTGCCTAACATAAACCAATAGGCTGCATTTTGCATTAAAATGCGCCTGATACAGACTGAATGAATGAATGAGGAAATGAGTTTCCCCTCCCTCTAAGAAGGAGGAGACTGAGAGTAACTCGAGGTTTCTTGAAGAAAACCTGCTCCCAACCAGGTTAGGTTCACAGACTCAGTTACCATAGTAACTGACTCCAAGGTTAAGTTACCATAGTAACTGACTCCGAGGTTAAGTTACCTCTCTTTCTGGAACGGAAAACCCAGAGTTTCCCTCATCTCAGGGTTAACCAACTCAGAGTTTTCACTAAACCTGCTTTCTTGAACGGGCCTCAGACGGCTAAAATAACCATCATTCTAAGAGGGTTTGGAGGGGGGTTGTTGAAGGTGTGTGAGTGTTTTTTCTGTCGCTAAATGGTTTCAGGCCAAATTACCTTTCGGATCTACTTGTGAACTATGAATGCAGAGGCCTCTAAGATCATCGAGGAAAGGTCTGTTTGCCATCCCCAGAATCAGAACCAAAAAGGGGGAAGCAGTGTTCCGTTTCTATGCACCACTTCCGGTAAACTGTAGTTCGGCACCCACGCTCAGCTCTTTTAAATCAAGGCTGAAGACCTTTCTTTTTGATACTGCCTATGTTTAATTCTTTGCACTGCACTGTATTGGGAATTTTATTCTTTTATTTCTATATTTATTCTACTTTTAATTAACTGTTTCAATTTTGTATGAATTGTTTTAATTTTGTATTAACTATTTTTTATTTTTGTATTTCAATTTCTAACTGTTTTAATGTTTTATGTAAAGCACATTAACTTGCACCGCTGCTTTTATAAATAAAATTGCCTTGCCTTGCCTTGACTGCAGGTGGTGGAGGGCGAGACTCCTCTTCCTCTGGGCTCCACGTTTCGCAGGAAGCGTCTTCGCTCCACAGGAGAGGAAGACGAGGCGAGAAGCTGTGCATCGCGACCGAAGCCCGAAGGCTCGCTGTCGGCCAGCGAACTGTGCCGCTACGGAGAGCCAGAGGAAGATGAGGAGGAAGAAGAGGAGCTGCAGAGACTTTGTCAGCGCTGCCACATCATGGCGTCACAGCTAAACAGACAGGCTGCGGCTCTGACCGACACCACGGCTCTGAAGGTCAGAAACACCACGCTGTAAAATATGTTTAAAGTTGTTTAAACATGTCAACCAATGGGAAGCAAGACCCCAATCCTGAGGGGAAAGATATATATTCCACTCCACAGAAAACTCCATAGAAACTGTGATTTAGTTTCAGTTAGATCATGAGGTTAGCATTATTTCTGCTTCTCAGAAGAGTGACCAGCACACAGGAAACAATAAGATGTACGATACGATATACTGTATTTTCCCCTTACTTTTTGTGGTACCCGAAGCTGCCTTGCCTGACTTTCAAAAGATCCCGGACGAGTCCCCAACACTGTTGTGTCCCTATCGTGTCTAGTGATGGAGGATTCAAACAATTAAATAAAAACAACCTGGGGGGAAAACAAGGAAAGGTAGAAACCCTTCAAAGTTAACTAACTAAATGAGCGTCATGCAGCGATGACAGCTAAAAGACATTACTAGCACAAAATGAACTTAAGGGGTAAACACACGTGTACAGAGTCAACCGTTCTCTGGAATATGTTTTCATGCTAATCGAATGTGACCAGTTTTACCGTGAGCCACTAATTAGCTTATAGTGCTAGTCGTCGGGGCAGAGGGTAAAGTAAAAATAAATCTCTATTTCTACAACACTACCAAGGCTCAAAAAAGCACCACACTTCCACGGTAGCATAATGAGGGTCCCTACATGTAAACGGAAGCATTGAGAACTTTGTAAGTGTACAGTTTACTAAAAAGATAGTTTATAAAGACATTACCTTTGCTTATGCAGGCGCCATCTTCGGAATACAACTCGACCTGTCGAACGGCGAACGCCGTGCAACCAGTAACCAGTAACATAGCTCACGCACAGCGTTTTTGGTTCGACTTCTTCCAGACATGAACACCTGTTTCCTGGGTGAAAGTCTTGTGTTTTCTCCTTAACGTCTTCAGGACATGAACACATGTTTCCTGGGTGAAAGTCTTGTGTTTTCTCCTTAACTTCTTTAGGAAATGAACACCTGTTTCCTGGGTGAAAGTCTTGTGTTTTCTCCTTAACGTCTTCAGGACATGAACACCTGTTTCCTGGGTGAAAGTCTTGTGTTTTCTCCTTAACGTCTTCAGGACATGAACACCTGTTTCCTGGGTGAAAGTATTGTGTTTTCTCCTTAACTTCTTTAGGAAATGAACACCTGTTTCCTGGGTGAAAGTCTTGTGTTTTCTCCAGGACATGACCACCTGTTTCCTGGGTGAAAGTCTTGTGTTTTCTCCTTAACTTCTTCAGGACATGAACACCTGTTTCCTGGGTGAAAGTCTTGTGTTTTCTCCTTAACGTCTTCAGGACATGAACACATGTTTCCTGGGTGAAAGTCTTGTGTTTTCTCCTTAACTTCTTTAGGAAATGAACACCTGTTTCCTGGGTGAAAGTCTTGTGTTTTCTCCTTAACTTCTCCAGGACATGAACACCTGTTTCCTGGGTGAAAGTCTTGTGTTTTCTCCTTAACGTCTTCAGGACATGAACACCTGTTTCCTAGGTGAAAGTATTGTGTTTTCTCCTTAACTTCTTTAGGAAATGAACACCTGTTTCCTGGATGAAAGTCTTTTGTTTTCTCCTTAACTTCTTCCGGGAAATTGAACTAAAAAATAAACCATTTAATGCATATTTAAAGGTTATGGATCGGCAGCATTCTGCTGTCTTTCTCGTTAGCATTTTTGTTTGCAGTGATTCCAGCTTTATATGATCTTTATATACTTTTATTTTATGTATAAAATGCATATTTGTGTCTTTTTGTGCCTTTGCGTACACCAAACAGCGCTGGATGAGTCCTGAGTTTCCTCAGAGTCAGTGAAGTGGAGGATTCGGTACATTTGTGTGCAGAGAAGATAGTTTGATGGTGAACTTGTCTGTCAGATTTTTATATCGAAGTGTGAACAAGAGAACAGCTCTGACGGGGCGAGAGAGCCTGACTCTATATGGTGTTAACTCTCTCTCTCCCTCTCCATTCAATTAAATTTGCTTTATTCTCTCTCTCTCTCACTCTCTGTATCTTTCTCTGTCTCTGTATCTCTCTCTCTCTCTGTCTTTCTCTCTGTCTCTGTCTCTGTCTCTCTCTCTCTCTCCTCTCTGTCTCTCTCGGTCTCTGTCTGTCTCTCTCTCTCTATTTCTCTATCCCTCTCTCTCACTCCTTTCTGGCTCTCTCTCTCTCTCCATCTCTCAGTTTTTTTCTCACTCTGCTGAGCACAAACATCAGTAAATGTGTGATTTGAACTCTTGGTTTCATGTAAATATTCCACTAGAGCTTAAAAAAACTTAAAGAAATGCTAAATATCTGCCAAGTGTTCTGCTGTCCTGCTGCTCAAAATCTGAACATCCGAGAACCAAAACATGAGCAAGTTAAATTTGGAAACAATGATCCGATCGATGATGAGAGAACACGATCGGGTCTCGTCTCCTCGTTCATGGTCCATCCTCATGTGGCTCTGTCACTACACATCGACTTCAACATGGACGCCGTGGCGTTGGAGGGGGGGGAGGTGGGGCTCGAGCTGGCCGAGCCTAACCCTAACCCTAACCCAGAGTCAGTCATCGCTTTGCTAATGAGCATCAGAGCTGTCCGAGCCCTGAGGGCTTACATAGATCTATACATACAGGAGAAGCACACAGAGGGTTTACATAGATCTATACATACAGGAGAAGCACACAGAGAGCTTACATAGATCTATAGATACAGGAGAAGCATACAGATGGCTTACATAGATCTGCACATACAGGAGAATTACACAGAGGGCTTACATAGATCTATACATACAGGAGAATTACACAGAAGGCTTACATAGATTTGCACATACAGGAGATGCACAGAGAGAGCTTACATAGATCTATACATACAGGAGAAGCACACAGAGAGCTTACATAGATATATACAGACTTTTTCCAAAGATTTTGTTGATGAAACATTCCAACTTTTTTCTAAATAATAAAATATCTTCTAACCTTTTTAAAGGGTTCTCTAAACTGACCAATCACCTCTCTCCTTCCCCTCCCTCCCTCCAGGACCGGGCCTACGCCTCCTTCGTCTTCGATAAGCTGCAGCGCCTCCAGTGTCCTCGCCGTGGCCGCCATGCTTCAGTCGCCGCCCGCTGTGACGTCTGTGGCGCCTCCTTCCAGCAGCTGAGACGCATCGCTCTGCGGCAAGCTCTGGGCATCGGCAGCGAGATGAAGCCTCGGCCTGTCAGCGGTGGCGCCTCAGACGAGCTCCCGCCAAAGCAGCAGCGGTGGTCGTATGACGAGCGGCCGGGGGGCGGGGCTCTGTGGCGCTGGGGCGAAGTGCAGAGCACTTACCTGGGAGGGGGCGGAGCCAAAGGGCTCGCTACGGTCACACCCCTCCCCCTGAACGCACAGCAACAGCTGGAGGGCGTGTGGAGGGTTTCCTGCTGCACACCTGGAAATCTCCACGCTACGGTGAGATGGGAGGGACAAACTTCACACTACGGTGAGAGTAGAGGGTCAAACTAAACACTACGGTGAGAGGAGAGGGACAAACTAAACACTACGGTGAGAGGAGAGGGACAAACTTCACACTACGGTGAGAGGAGAGGGACAAACTAAACACTACTGTGAGAGGAGAGGGACAAACTAAACACTACTGTGAGAGGAGAGGGGCAAACTAAACACTACGGTGAGAGGAGAGGGACAAACTAAACACTACGGTGAAAGGAGAGGGACAAACTTCACACTACGGTGAGAGGAGAGGGACAAACTAAACACTATGGTGAGAGGACAGGGACATACTGCACACTACGGTGAGAGGAGAGGGACAAACTAAACACTACGGTGGGAGGAGAGGGACAAACTTCACACTACGGTGAGAGGAGAGGGACAAACTAAACACTACGGTGAGAGGAGAGGGACAAACCTCACACTACGGTGACAGGAGAGGGACAAACTAAACACTACGGTGAGAGGAGAGGGACAAACTAAACACTACTGTGAGAGGAGAGGGACAAACTAAACACTACGGTGAGAGGAGAGGGACAAACTTCACACTACGGTGAGAGGAGAGGTCAAACTAAACACTACGGTGAGAGGAGAGGTCAAACTCAACACTACGGTGAGAGGAGAGGGACAAACTTCACACTACGGTGAGAGGAGAGGGACAAACTTCACACTACGGTGAGAGGAAAGGGACAAACTAAACACTACGGTGAGAGGAGAGGGACAAACTTTACACTACGGTGAGAGGAGAGGGACAAACTAAACACTACGGTGAGAGGAGTGGGACAAACTAAACACTACGGTGAGAGGAGAGGGACATACTGCACACTACGGTGAGAGGAGAGGGACAAACT